>NC_060126.1:415690371-415992679 GCF_021461395.2 Schistocerca americana | reverse complement strand
TGATATTCAGTTACTTCATATGTACTGCAGTTCTTCACCCAACAGATGAAGCTATTAGCCATATAAAGTAACTTTGGTTCCACAAAATGAGTTTTAGCATACTCATAGTGGAGCTGTACTTGAGGAGTTTGGAGATGTCTAGTATACACACAGCCAAATAGATAGGTTTCGTAAACTCTACTAAAACCTTTGATTTCTCAACAGCAACGAAGTTCTCCTTGATAATGATGACCCACTTAGAATTTGGTCTAGTGATGCACATTCTTAAACCTCAAAGACCATCCCATTCGCTCCTAATAAAAATATCGCTTTCATTTCTTACATTCTGTATGGTTTTAGCGAAAACAAAACTACTCGTTAGTTTATAAAAATCTTTTTCAAAATCACTAGTCGAGCCCGCCTTCTTTTAGGTTTTTCAATTCAATATACGCTTTCAACCAGGGGGACTGATTGAAGGAGACAGGTCGGGTGATTCTACCTAGCTCCATCCCTAAGCTGAGGCACTGCTGGAGATTACGATGTTGAATTATGTACCTCTGTCTACCTGCTTAGCTGAGTGGTAACGTTTTTGCCTGGCATACTGTGGGCCCGGGTTCAATTTCCGGCCGCGATTGAGGATTTTATCCATTCATGGACTAGGTGTTTTGTTGTCCTCATTATCATCACCGACGCGCAAGTCGCCCAATGTGGCGTCGATTGAAATAAGACTTGCACCCGGAAGCCGAACTTCCCCAGTTGGGGCCTCCTGGCCAACAATGCCACACAATCATTTCATTTTTTCCATGTATCTCTGGCTTGTGTCCAACAGTGGTCATCAGTTTACAAATAGTGCTTTGTTGCGGAACTTGTTGCTCTGGACATAACGGCATTCACTTTCGTTTTCAGGTAGCTATTGAAACTCACCAACTGGCGGTGACTGCATCATGGCATGCCTGTGTAAGTTGTTCACATCCAAATACAAAATATAACTTGAATCGACAGACGCAAAGAAACCTGCACCCATAGGTGGGTTATTTGCTTTGTCGTGTCCATGGACACACTGTGCAAAGTCCCCCACGGAATCCACGCTCAAAGAAAAGAAGCCTATCAGCACCAGTCGAAAGTTAGAAGCTGCACCTCGTTTTCTTGAGCGTTGCATCCCAGGTCAACCCATATGAAGTTTAGTAAAAGGCAGGGTCCAGAGAGTATGTGGAAATGCATATGCTCCAGAACTTTTGAAAAAGATGTTGATTCATGCAAACTGGGAATGTTGAGTTCCAACCAGGCATTCATAGCATGTTCATCATCTGCACTAACTATGGCAACGCCTGAGAGAATACTGGTAAATGCAGATATGTCAGGTAGCCTGGTTTCATAGTTTTGCCTCACTATCCAGATGCACATAAGGGAAAACTCTTTTCCTAGTCAGAAGCTGAAACCTCTCCTCCGCAGCGTATGCAGATCGGGTGATAGATATCTTCCTGAGGTAGAGTTTCAACGAGTTTTTGGAGTGATGCCTGCATAAAACGTAGCATGTCAAGGAAGCAGAGCGTAACTTTTGACTTCATTCGTTTGGAGAACGAAATATGTTTCTCAACAGACAGTACCCTGACCTGATTTTTCTACCAGCCGAAATCAGCCAGTTGCTCAACTAAAACTGTAATTTCTCTCACAAGCCTGGATTGACCATGCAAAACAAGTATTATTCTTTTCATTTTTAATTTAAGCCAGCTTGTTCTTGATATCCACAAGGAGTTTGATATAACTGGACCCTCCTTTTAACGCCTCACAGGCATGAATATGGATGTAGAGGTGTGGTATCTGGCTGAGTGCTATAGCTGATCCTCTTACTTCCATTTCGGAAGACCAGGCGAGTATAGCACCCAAGGTGAATTCACGATACCACTTGGCGATTGATGTACTCCGAAATATAACGTTATTATCACCCAAGATATAGTGCAGGCTTTTCTCCTCAGCAGCACCTTGCTGTCCGGGAGGGTGAGTCAATTCGCAGCAGAGTAGAGCGCAATCTCCAGCACCTGGAGGCATGCATCTAGAAACCTGACTGGGTCGTGAACCCCAAGCTGGATTCTTAATTCTAGTGAATGACATACGCCCCTCGCAGGCTCTGGAAACGACTGAACATTCTAGAGGGGTGCCATAACAACTTCGACGATATCTATGTGGGAATCAATTAAAGATAAGTGCCAAAATTAATGACTTTTTTTTACGGTGACTTCATTATTTCCATTCTGACGATACCATCCACAGTCAATAACTTTGTTGTTGCCCGATAAAGCGAACATATGCTGCGTGAGCAACATTATTAATTTTGATTTCTAACCTACTTTGCAAGTGGTAGTATTGATAGAGCCTGTAATTTAGTGGTTCACTCCTACTACCTTTCTTGAATATTTGTGTGATCTGTGCAACTTTCTAGTCTTTGGGTTCGGGTCTTCCGTCGTGCGATCGTGAATATTGCATCAGCATACTCTGAAGGGAACCTAATTGGTATAGAGTCTGGACCAGAAGACTTGATTTTGTTAAGTGATTTAAGTTGCTTTGCCGGCCGCGGTGGCCGTGCGGTTCTAGATACTTCAGTCCGGAACCGCGTGACTGCTACGGTCGCAGGTTCGAATCCTGCCTCGGGCATGGATGTGTGTGATGTCCTTTTGAAAAACATCCACAAACAAGCACACTTAGGTGTCCATGTATAGTCTTGTGGATTCATGCAAACTGGGAATGTTGCACTAACTATGGCAACGCCTGAGAGAATACTGGTAAATGCAGGTATGTGAGGTAGCCTGGTTTCATAGTTTTGCCTCACTATCCAGATGCACATAAGGGAAAACTCTTTTCCTAGTCAGAAGCTGATACCTCTCCTCCGCAGCGTATGCAGATCGGGTGATAGATATCTTCCTGAGGTAGAGTTTCAACGAGTTTTTGGAGTGGTGCCTCCATAAAACGTAGCACGTCAAGGAAGCAGAGCATAACTTTTGACTTCATTCGTTTGGAGAACGAAATATGTTTCTCAACAGACAGTACACTGAGCTGATTTTTCAACGAGCCGAAATCAGCCAGTTGCTCAACTAAAACTGTAATTTCTCTCACAAGCCTGGATTGACCATGCAAAACAAGTATTATTCTTTTCATTTTTAATTTAAGCCAGCTTGTCCTTGATATCCACAAGGAGTTTGATATAACTGGACCCTCCTTTTGACGCCTCAAGGCATAAATATGGATGTAGAGGTGTGGTATCTGGCTGAGTGCTTTAGCTGATCCTCTTACTTCCATTTCGGAAGACCAGACGAGTATAGCACCCAAGGTGAATTCACGATACCACTTGGCGATTGATGTACTCAGAAGTATAACGTTATTATCACCCCAGATGTAGTGTAGGCTTTTCTCCTCAGCAGCACCTTGCTGTCCGGGAGGGTGAGTCAATTCGTAGCAGAGTAGAGCGCAATCTCCAGCACCTGGAGGCATGCATCTAGAAACCTGACGGGGTCGTGAATCCCAAGCTGGATTCTTAATTCTAGTGAATGACATACGCCCCTCGCAGGCCCTGGAAACGACTGAGGATTCTAGAGGGGTCATGCCGCATGTCCTTCACTGCCAGGGTGGGAGAGAGCACTACCGCTAGCCATGGGTTCCTTATCACTAACGGTACCAATAAAACTATGTCTAGGTGAAGACCATGACTGTGTCCACCTGATGGACGATGGCGTTGGGGAGGAGGCGCCTTCTGGGGTGAGTGGTATGCGTTGAGGCACACATACCTTTCACTGCCAGTGAGGGTGAACAGTCTACCTTTCTGCTAGTTGTCCCACACAATCAAGTATTTTCCTCCTCTTCGTTCAAAAGGGTGAGGTGGCATTACCTTTCAGCGTCCTCAGCTTCTGCCATTTCATGCAACCACTCGGGTATTTGATCCACTCCTAATTTGTTGTTGTGGAGCCATTGATCCATCTCATGGATGTCCTCTACAACAGGATATTGACTGTACGAAACAACAACACAAAAGATTGATACTGAATTTACTACTGCGGAATACTGATTACACATAACTACGAAAAAAATAAAAAGTTCATACCAGATGGAAGTGATGACTCCTGGTCTTCATCCCCATTGCATACCCCTGCTAGATTCTCCTCCACCTCTTGCTCCATAGCAACATCCACAACAATGAAGAATATGTGTTTCACACAAGTGTATACAATGACAAAAATGCCTAACAGCAATATATTACAAATGTACTTACGTTCTTGCTGCGTTTTGGCCTCCAGAAGTCGTTCAAGGTCGGTCACGTGCCGCTTCAATGCTGCAACAGCGAGATCACAAATTTTATAAAAACATTTTAACACATAAAGAGCTGCTTTCTGAACATGTAAACTATGACAAACAGAATTTTGAGAATCACTTACACGATCGTAGCATAACCTCTTTGGCTTGCTGCTGCTGTCGACTTTGAGCTTCCCGCTGACACTAAGTTGGCCAGCATTTCCGGAATGAATGCTGCAATAGCAAGAAAAAAAAAAGAAATTTGATAATCACTTGTTACGAAATTATATCAAGAAAAAAAAAAGAACTTTGATAATCACTTGTTACGAAATTATGTCACAATCTCGGAGAATTTGAATACTTGGCTATGAAATTTTATAACTGTCACAATTTGAACTTATAATTTATTTATAAACACTTAAATGGCAATTGCCCCGAATTAGGCCGTTTCCCGTCACCAGTGCCGCTGGAATTGCTACTGGCTAGCCATTTCATATTGCAAGAATCTCATTGACACAACTAGGCAATGTCATGGACTGATGATGGTTGTGGGGAGGGGTGGGGGGGGGGGGGGTGGGAGGGTTGGACTTTATATACCTTCAGACTCTGTGCTGTGTCAAAACGCACGGGGTACGTTCGCCCTTACTGGTGCTGAGCGTCCTGCGTGATAAATCAATGATAACACCTGGTGGTCACGATAATATACGTGTATGATGTGGTAAAACCAAAATCAAATTGCGTTCTAGATTATATGAGAGCGTCTATCACATGCAAGCATGCGTGACTGAAGCGATATACCATATCGCCCTCGCTGCGTCCAGAGATGTTGCCCGAGCGATGCGCAGCAGCCGGCCGCTATTGCGAAGAATAGACAGCATCGATGATTATTACATGAATTGTTAAAAGTTGGCGTGGCGTTGCGTGTTTGTTCGTTTTAAATGGTTCCTATTGTACAACGAAAAGGGTTGGTTAGTTCCCGGATAGACCTCTCACCGACCAAGAGGTGGTAGTGGTGTATATCAGGTCTGATCTTACAGCGTTTCACTGCGTGGTGCAGTGAGGCTACTCAGTTGACACCTAAGTCTTGGGAGAGTGCACGGAATTTTGTTTATAGTTGTGGGAACAGTTTCGTTCGTAAAATTTGCTGGGGTGAGTCCCGCGTGAGCGTGATTTAATTGAGAGATTGCTTTGTTAGGTGCTGAGTTTTGTGCAATCGGCGTGACCGATATCCCGTCTGCATTGTATGTTGAGTGCTCGCGACGCGCCCAGAGGTAATTGGGTTGCTTGTCTTTTTTACTGAGGTGGTTTGGTTATTGTGCGTGTGTGTATCGAGAAGGGAAAGCCTCGAACACGTGTTGGTAGTTGTATTTTCAAGACCACTAGCTTGCTGCAGACAGCCAAATTGGCTCATAGAACGACGAACTGTTTCATTATACGGTGATGGTGTGCACGTATCACTGAGTAGACAAGCGATAGTAAATTGAAGGAATCATTTAACGAGCTACATGTAGCTAAACCAACACTTGATTCATCAAGGTGACGAGTGGCCGATTTAAATGGTAGGGAACTTAGCGGGTCGCGTGTGGTCAACGCCTGAAGAGGTCAAGATTTGCTTTTAAATTGTAACTTAAGGTTAGTTGAAAAGTGGCGGTGACATTTAGGATTTTTGTTTTATTTTTTTTTATTACTTGTTTCCGTATTGTGGGGACTGATAATATATTTGCTGGCAGTCGTTCACTGGTGATAACCAACGTGTATTGAGATACCTAGAAGGAAAATAAATCCAATTTTATTGGGGTTAAAGGAAACTTCCCAGTCTATTCAACTGGTATCTAGTGTGAATATATCTATATCATTTTCGGAAGTATAAAAGAGTGTAATTTAGAGATATTGATACAGTGGAGTCAAATGGTTCAAATGGCTCTGAGCACTATGGGACTTGACTACTGAGGTCATCAGTCCCCTAGAACTACTTAAACCTAACTAACCTAAGGACAGCACACACATCCATGCCCGAGGCAGGATTCGAACCTGCGATCGTAGTGGTCGCGCGGTTCCAGACTGTAGCGCCTAGAACCGCTCGGCCACCCCGGCTGACACAGTGGAGTCGATATCACGTATAATGTGGTGTTTGGTAAAAGGTTCTTGAACGAATGAAATCATAAATAAGCTACTGAAAGTAGACCTTCTCAAAATTAAAGAAAAGATTTCAACTAAGGGAAAAGTTTTCTAAACGATGAATAAGTTTAATTGAAGTAATTGAATTATTTACGGAAAGGCCAAAGATTTTGCTATTAGCAAAGATTCGTTATTCTGTGACGCATGCGAAGTCTCATCACTTACATATTATCGCTACGTCGAGTTGGAAAAATATTTAAGGGAGAATTAAAAATGTTTTAATTCCTAACAGTAGTGATGGAAGTGTCCATAAACAGAATAATCATTTCAAGATGGTAGACAGATTGGTATTGTAGTACAAGTAATAAAATAGTTCCGAGTTTATGTCAGAGTACGTACTGCATTGTGAAAAGCTCGTTGCGAAAGATAACAATTGCTAGTTGGATGTCGCATTTATCATCACGCAAGATAATCAGGTACTGAAATTAAAGTAATTTGTTGCTCTGACGAGATCAGTATCGTAGACAACGAGAGTGGTTCATTAAATAGGCCCATTTATTCACTAATGCTTAACTTCAGTAATCATTGGCATGTGAATATTGTTAAGTGATTATTCGCAGTTCTGTCGTGGCTCGGTACGATTTCGGCGTCGTGTCTAGGCAGGGTCTTGGTCCCATTATTTGGCAGACAGGCTGTTTGCATGGTCAGGGGTTGAGGTGGCTGCAATATTAATTGTACTAAGGCTGATTTCGTGTCCGATTAGTTCATTGCCAATGTGATTGCGGCGCGGGCTAGATTCTTGTCGTCATCAGAGGCTCCTCTCCAACTGGAATCCTCTGCAATTAGATAGCGATCTGTAGTCTTAACATCAATTTAAAAATAAGAAACTGTACCTAATTAAAGGTGTGGTGGTCGACTGGTGGCCTAAGGATACTCTGCAGTAACGGCACAGAGACGTTGGTACAGTACGATCCCTTGTCGTTGTCAATCGATCTTGGGTACTGCCAGTCACGGACCAGCACAACTCCACCCTCTATTTTGCAGAGGACTAATAGGAACTCAGAATTCCATACCAGCAAGTTATAACACTCCTTTTTGTTCAAGCAGACTCAAGCAGGCTTGGAGCAGGAACAGACAGATAGATAGAACTTTCGAAAACATCCTTTGTTTTCTGGCAATCGACTGCATGTTGCTGAAAAAGTGGATGCAGCTGTTAGCTTTAAAAAAACATCCTTTGTTTCTTCTGGGACAAACAGATCGCCTGGCACTTCCGACATCAGCTGTATCCCTCGAAATACATGTTGTTGTTCGTTAGGGTAGAGCTCTGGGAGGAGATTGAATCTAATGTCCATGGTAGATATCTACCCTCATGCGCCTCGGGAATGGTAGCTCACATTACAATCATCGGCCAATTGCTTTAAACCACTGGCCAGCCACTGAATATCTACAGACCCCACGTGGTGCCCGATAACCTTGGAAAACAAATCTATTGTCCATGTTAGACACCCACTGCAGCACACCCCGTGAATGGCTGCTGATGTAACTATGGTTTGCCGACTTCCATTGAATGGTGGCCAATTATTGAACATCTGCAGACCCCTCTGAGGCGCTGAGGGGTAGCATACTGAAGAGGCTGCCTATAGTAAATGGGTGGGTGGTGCTGCAAGGAAGTGGAGGTAGGCCCACTGTCTGCGGTCCGATAATGTTGCGTAATATGGCAGGTCCCATAGTGCCACTGCAGGCCGCTAGATATGCACCAAGCAGCATGTGCCAGACCTCGCACAACTACTCATTCAACAACAGATCACCGCATGAGCGATACTCCTCGACTGACAGCCACATGCGCTGTCCGATTACAGGTGTCACATGCATCGAACCCAGCAGACTGATCACAGCGTACGATGTGATTGGGAGATAAACAAGAGCCGCAGTGTCCTACGAAATGCAAATTATGTCATCTGCAGTGCATAATTCCTCGATTTCGTGTCCTCTGACGTTTTTCGATTTCTACCACCTATCAACGCTTTATAAACGATTACCATCAACAATTTCCATTAATATTACATCCTCTGAACGCACAATTGAATTTTACAGAGAAAATTCAAATTTACCGCGAAAATTCAGAATTTTCTCCAAAATTCGAAATTCCCACTAATAGGATAGATGGGGGAGTGGGAGGGGGAGGGGGAATGGGAGGGGAAGGGAGGGAGAGGGGATGAGGAACCACATGCTGGCTGGAGGAAACATGTGACATCACCTGGGGGTGGGAGCAGGAGGTGGGGGAGGGTAATTAATTGATCAATTTAATTCATTGTCATATCAATTTGATATCAAAATTGGAGAGCCCCATTACCCTACTACTGACATGCTGCAAACCACTCATGCACGATGGGATTAAGTTGAGGTAAAGGGCAGTTCATTCTATTTGCTGCACATCCTCTGGTTCGAAGAACTCTTCCACCTGCGCTCTCTGATGCGCTCACACATTCTCACCTATATAAACGTAGTCAAGGCCAGATGCACCCCTGAAAAGATGCACATCAAGGAGGAGTACAGTATCAGAGTAATGTTGACTGGTGAATGTGCCATGTTCTAAGATTTGGAGGCCAGTAAGCCTATGCAACGTTATACCTCGTCTCATCATAACATCCTCATATGGCGAGAGGTAGAAACATATAATGCATCCAGTAACATTGTCAAAACGCAATCATTTTGATGTTCCATGTGTTATTTTGTGGGCAGTTATAATGACCTCCAAATCTTTGAACATAATACACTGACCAGTTAATGCTATTGTGACAATGTACTTTTCCCCATATCCATCTTTTCAAGAGTAAATTTGGCCTTGACTTCATATTTATGGATTCAGTGGGCAGTTGCGTTGAATAATACAAATGGAGCTCTTGGAAGAACAGGATTTTCAGTGAATGTACTGGCCTGCCCGTTCACTCTACTTAGCAGCTTGACCAGATGCACCAACGAACATCTAACTGTTGTCAACTGCTCTGATGGAGAAATGGAACCCCTATCCCAAAAACTCGTTCCAAACTCTGTGGCCAGTATGGGAGCACACTGCTGAGCATACACTGCAGTCCATGGTGATAACGCACCATATTAAAAACCATCTGCCGCCTTTTTGAATGTCCAGAACACCATCATAAATTGCGGCACCTTTGGCGTAATTATTGTGTTTGAATGAAAGTGTTATTTCTATTTGTTTCAATGTGTATTTCTTTCAGTAAGTTTTGTACTGTACCATGTTGTAGTAGTTCTATCTGTGTATGATCCAAGTTTCATCGAGCTTCAAGCGGCGATCAAAAAGTTTCCATTTGAGTGTATTGCTGCAACTTGTGTTCAGTCATGTGCATCGCCGATGAGGGTACGCAAGGTGTTAGTGTGATACTATACTGCAGTGCCTGTTGTAAGATGGCAGCTTGAATGAGTGTTAATTTAGCATCTTACATGAGATTTTATACATCGTAACAAGGATGTCATACTTTGGTGATAGTGGACAGATTTGCCTATCAAAATATACGGTATATAATATAAAAAGGTATGACTCTTGATTCTACTATATTAACACACCGAACCCAAATCCTGCATGTCAATGAGCAAAAGGTGAAAAAAAGCTGCTGGATGAGACGCTTTAGTTTGTGATGGGGTTGCACAGCCACGGCCTGCGTACAACGAAAGTCTTTTAACAGGGGTGTGGCGAGGGAGACCCACCAAGTGATACATCGAACGTAGTAGGCAATGCCGCAGCACTGCCTGTGATGGAGAAATTCTTTAGAAAATTGCGTTGGGGAATTTGAAGATGAATACAAACAGACCTGAGACGCAGTTAAAAGAGAGTCGCATTTAGTGATCACATGAAAGGTCCGTGCTGCGCTCGTGATGTACACATGTAACTTTTAGGCGTCAGGAGTGGTCACAAAATGTCCAATAGGCTGAAATGAAATCGGAAGGAGTAGAAGTGGCGAGATTATGACGCAGTTTGAAGGTACACCCTTTGGGATTGGCGGGGGTAGTTTCCACAAGATGAAAGGAACACTCCCATTGGTCTAAAAAGCCCGTGATGCGAAGCACGTGAGAACACAGGTGGGGGGATTGGGGGGGGGGGGGGGGAGTTTGCTGTGAAAGACAGAATACCGAAAACTTCGTGGACTGTCCTTTGAACCAGCGTCAAGTGTAGAACAGGGCACATCGCGCTCTGCACGGCGCCATAAGAGGAATTTTGTGTGAACACTGCGCTCACTTTGGCTGACATTCAGCTAGAAATTAGCTGAAGAGTTGTTGAGCCCGATAGCGGAGAAACGAAACAAAAAAATGGTTCAAATGGCTCTGAGCACTATGGGACTCAACTGCTGAGGTCATTAGTCCCCTAGAACTTAGAACTAGTTAAACCTAACTAACCTAAGGACATCACAAACATCCATGCCCGAGGCAGGATTCGAACCTGCGACCGTAGCGGTCTTGCGGTTCCAGACTGCAGCGCCTTTAACCGCACGGCCACTTCGGCCGGCAGAAACGAAACAGCCACGTAGTTAATTGTTCTTGCGAGAACTGAGAGGGCGTTGAAGTATACATGCTGCCCCATGCATCCCCGTGTATATCGCCATATTTTCCAGACTAGGGATGACTGCATGTTTTCCTCACCTAACAAGAAACATAGGGCTGTTTCAGCTGATAAAATTAGTAACGATTTTGATTAGCTTTTTATAGGATTTTCAGAGTGCGAGAGCGGCCATGCAGCCGACAACACGTCGCAGCTGAAGATAAATGCCGCTGGCAGAGGCGTGAAATTATTGGATCACCAGCTTGCGTCCACTGTGAACACGAGCAACCTTGAGTTATCTTTTGCATATGTTGCCACAAATGCTATCCATCCTCCATAGACTTGATTGTCATCCTAAATAGTACCAAACTTAGAACCAGAATCGGATGATCTGACGTAATATTGGCCAACTCAGACAGTGTTCCACCGTCCAGACGTAAGAAAAAACTTGCAGAGAACCTTCTATTTAGATTTTATATTGTTGTGTTCAGTGTTATTTCTGCTAATCAGGATGTAATACATTATCTCGTCAGTTGTCCTGAAATTGTCATGTAAACTAGTGTGCTTCGTTCACAACAATACAGAAATTAAGACAATCTTGTACAGATAAACACCGATGTGTCCTGTCGTAGAATAAGGGTCCACTCCTAACCCCAGTAATTTATTCTAGTGATGCTAACGCGCTCACAGGGTGTTTTTGTTGATGTCTGACGAATGTGAAAAAGAGTGGAGTGTCAGACTGTGCTGTTAAGGAGAACAATACAATGTTCTTTGGACACGCATGCAGGAATTTCAGAGGGAACAATGCATCATTCTTCTTAACAACATTGGGACTGCAGTATCATATCTGTGCGCGGATAGCAGGCAGCAACACTGAATGTAAATATTCTCCCCTGCACAGGGATCACATTATGTTTGTATGAGTTCAGGTTAAGAAGCAGGAACGACGACAGGTAAATGTTTAGGTCTGACCATGAATCGCGCATGGATAGCCAAAGCAGGAATTCCGGGTTCGACTCTCAGTCAGACACAAATTTTCAATGTCGTCACTCTCTTATACAGCTGATAGTTGTCCATATTCGCAGCTGCGAATACATTTCAAGTCTGAATGTGGCTTAGTTAGCGTGGCTTTCGAAAGGAAACTTTTTGATCGCCCCTTATATGTTACTTGGCAATGACGCATTGTGTGGAAGTTACTTTCGTCTTTCAGTTCTGCACACCAGTGCACTTACCCTTTCTTATCAGCTACTACAATCTTGAAGACTAAAGTTCTGTTCTGGCCGAAATCTCCCCATCACTATATTCCTGCCTGAAACAGAATTTTGCATGTAACTCTTCAGGCTTTCCCGGCGATCTAATGACATCTTGGGTTGTCGGTTGTTCTGCCGGATATCAGCGTCGTACTTGCACGATATTTCGGTCACGTATCTCGTGACCTTCATCAGGTGCGACCTGAGACTGCTCCTCGAGTGGACCTGGTCCAGTATTTATGCTTATGGCCTTCCCCCCTCCACCAACGGCTGCAGGCGCTTCCTCTGTGGTCCTCGCCCATTCCCTGCGACCTGCTGGAGCGTTGCTGCTCCGTTTTCCGTCCGCTGCGGTTCTAGGTGTTCCCTCTGCGGTCCGCGCCCACCAAACCCGCTCCTGGGGGTTTCATCTACGGTCTGGGGTACCACGCGGGTTTGGTGGGCGCGGACCGCAGAGGGAACACCTAGAACCGCAGCGGACGGAAAACGGAGCAGCAACGCTCCAGCAGGTCGCAGGGAATGGGCGCGGACCACAGAGGAAGCGCCTGCAGCCGTTGGTGGAGGGGGAAGGCCATAAGCATAAATACTGGACCAGGTCCACTCGAGGAGCAGCACTCGCAGTCGAGCAGCCGACCCGAGCGGAACGCTGCTCTCTGCACCTGGCGTAGCTGCCCGCTGATGGCTCCTCGGAGTGGTCTCTAACAAGCTGCAACTGGCGTAGCTGCCAGTGACGCTCTACTGAGCGGCACGAACCCGCGCAAGCCGCTTAACGCTTTCGGGCGCTAGGCGGCAAGAGCTTCGGCTCAACTTCCTGCAACTTCGGTTGTAAATCTCCCCAGCGGGACTCTCCCGTTCTTTGGTAGGGTAATCTCAGTGTCAGGGGCCCGTTCACGTCGGATAACCCCGCGCACTGTAGGCCGCTCTCTTCAACCCGCGCTCTCTTGCGCCGCGCATTGCACTCCGCGCAGATAGGTCGTAGGGACACCCCTCTTCTGTAGGAACACGATACACAGCGCTTTCGCTAAAAAGCAAATATTGTCGCTTCTTGAAAAAGAGCAAAATCGTCGTGCATCCATCCTTCCCTATCCAAATAAATAAATACTCCCGAAACAGCAAAGATGTCCGATCTTTCCTGTGCTTCCCCACCACTCACCCGCAGCAAAGCTGCAGCACAAGAGGCGGTAATGCCGGCTACTCCCGCCATCATTTCCGTCCCACTGTCCACCTTCCAAGAGCAGGTTGCCTTGAAGGATAAACAGATCGCGGAACAGCTGGAGCTGATCGCAGAGCTGATGGGCAGCGAAAACACACAAACAGAAACACCCACACCACACACACACACAGACACCTGCTGAACAACAGAAGGACATGCCCCCTATCTCACCTCTGGCGGCCCAGGCACCGACGGAACCGGATCCAGAGCCGACAGAGGACACAACAAACACAGATAAAGACGGACCGTGGCAGCAGGTCGGCCCAAGGCGCAAGCAGCAGCCAAATACGCAAACAAGTGAGCCCACAAACTCACGAGGCAACGGCCGAGCGCTGCTGCCAACACCATCCACATCACGTACAAACAACAATAACAACACAGGGACCAACACAAACAACCCTGCGACTGCAGCAACCACAAATATACAAGCAGCTACGCAGAACACAAACAACACCGCGACTGGCTTCCCACCGGTCATCATCCGCAACTACGGAGACCTAAGTCTCCTAAACAAGGAATTTAACAATCAGCACAGCCCCACAACATACTACTCCAAGCTCACCGGGGAACACGCCGCACTGTACGTGGCGAACAAAGCAGACTACACGAATCTACTGGACTTTCTCAAAAAAAAAAGGAAGGTAGAACACTTCACGTACAGGACAGTCCTGGAAAAAACTCAGCAGTACGTGATAAAGGGGATGGACTCACGAACCCCGACCGACACAGTACACAATGAACTCTCTGCTCTCGGGTGGGAGTGCATTCGGGCAAACCGAATGTCAGAGTTCGGCACAGCGAGACCGTCTCACAACTACATGGCAGAGATGGCCGACACGGCCAAATCCCGCGACCTGCTGAAGTTGAAGCTATTTCTTCACATGGTCGTAAATGTAGAAATTTACAACACGCCGCGCACCCCCCAACAATGCCACAACTGCCAGCGCTATGCGCACGCGGGTATCAGATGCGGTCTCGCACCCCGCTGCCGCATTTGCGCTGGCGGTCACACAACCCAACGCTGCAAACTCCCCCATACAGCACCTCGCAAGTGCGCCAACTGTGGTGCTGCCCATCCGGCAAACTACAGAGGGTGCATTGCTTACAAAGCAGCTCTGAGGCGCAAAATCGCGAAACATGCGAAACCTACCGCCATCACAGTTCCAAAACCGCCCCCGCGCCCAGTAAGAAGTGGAATATCCTTCGCTGGAGTGGTCGCTGGCAGCCCCAGCAGCGCGGGACGGTCAGAGGAGCCCCAGAGCTCAGAACACGCTCAGCAAACACCCCCAGCAACAGACACACAACAGACAAGCACAACGCCTGACACCACACCCGCACCGGGCACACCACACGAAACAAGCAACAACAACACTGTACCCCCTGAGATCGCGAACTGCAGCCCACCACAGGCTACAGAAAACGCACCTACACAGGGTCAACCACAGCGCCAGAGGAGAAGGAGAAGGAGAAGGAGAAGGAGAAACAGCCGAAGCACGAGGAACACGACCACACCACAACAACCACACAGGCAACAGAACACCAACACCCACGAACACATCCCGGACACCAACTCAACAACTCACATTACACACCCACTCACCACAGAGAATACACAGGCGACCACAACTGCCACACGAACAGCCGACTCTCAGCCCAGCCCTCACCAAATGCCAACACTGGAACAAGCGGCCGCTAACACGACCAATAACTCGCAGGCCGACATGACCAGCATTACGGCAACATTCCAGAGAATAATGGAAACATTATTCCCCGGACGCACGACCACCGAAATAGTCACGAAGATTATGGGGTGTGTCTCACAACTCTTCATGCAGTTCATGTCGGGTACGCTCAACTGGACTAGCTTCCAAGCCACTATCACACCGCTTTTCACACTGCTACATGGATAATACACCACACCACCCCCGAAACGCAGACTTAAACACAATCACACAGATCCTGTTTTGGAATGCCAACGGGATCGCAAGCAAAAAAGCCGAGATGGCCGCGTTCATGGAGCGAAAGGGTATCCGAATCGCTCTTGTGAACGAAACACTGCTTACGCCTCGAAACAACTAAACTTCCCAGGTTATTGCGTCTATCGTACCGACCGAGCGGATGGCAGGAGGGGAGGCGGCACGGCAATCATCATACACAGAGACATAGACCACACGAACATCGAGCTCCCAGCACTTGAAAGGCTAGAGGCTACGGCCGTCAGGGTCAAGTTCAACGGAGCCAATACCACACTGGTATCGCTATACAATCCTCCTAATAACATAGTAACACGCGATATCAGCACAGTACTCAACATAGCACCGCGGGTAATAGCCGCTGGAGACCTCAACGCAAAACACACTGATTGGAACTCACGAGTACGAACCTCCAACGGCAAGAAACTGTACGAACACGCGCTAGGCCGAAACTATATTATACTTGGACCGGACGTTCCCACGTTCGTGCCTACACAGGCCCGACATAGGCCAGACGTGTTAGACATAGCCCTCATAAAGGGCATCACATGTACACTCAACCTGACGGTTGAAGACGATCTGGACTCAGACCACATGCCTGTAATACTGCACATGGAAGAGACACTGCAGGACATCGAACCACGCAGGATGCTCAACTACAAGCGTGCGAATTGGACACTGTTCAAGGAAACGCTTGACAGTCGCATTCCTGACACACACGAAATTAACAACATACAGCAAATTGATGAGGCTGTGGAGGCTCTCACAACTGCCGTCCAAGACGCAATGACTGACGCCATTCCATTTACAACACCAAGACAACACTCGACGGCCCTGCCCCAGGAAATCCTGGGCCTTATCTCAATGAGGAACAGCCTCAGGAGATACTGGCAGCGTACCAGGCGCCCGTTCTATAAACTGCGCGTCAACAGACTCCAGGGCATAATACGGAATAAAATTCAAACATTCAGAAACGAACAATGGGGACAGAAACTCGCTGGGCTGGATACCACACGTCCTGGCGTGTGGCAGCTGGCCAGACACTTCACCAGGGAGAAACATTACATTCCCACGTTACAAGGACCAGACGGCCCAGCCTACTCCGCGACGGAGAGGGCAGAGCTTATGGCCACAACACTTGCAGCGTCTTTCATGCCGAATCTGGTTCCTTCAGACCCAGCATTCACACTTGAAACGGACCAGGAGGTTACACGACTTGTAGCCAAGACGTACTAGCACAAATGAAGTCACATGGGCTATCAAGCACACCAACGCTAGAAAAGCCCCTGGGCCTGATGGCATTCAAAACTGTGTCCTCCAGGAGTTCACGGATAAAGCCGTAGAATACCTCACACACTTAACGAATGCCATCCTGACACACCAACACTTCCCTGACTTTTGGAAGGCGGCCAAGGTCCTGATGTTCAGGAAGCCAGGGAAAGCCCACTCCCTCCCACAAAATTACCGACCTATCAGTCTGCTGTGCTCGCTCAGCAAGATTGTTGAGAAGGTAATACTAAAACGTATCACTAGGCATTGCATCGCCAATGACACCCTAAGACCGGGGCAATTCGGCTTTAGGAATCACCACTCGACAACACAACAACTCCTCCGCGTAGTCGAACATATAACACACGGCTACAACATGAACAAAGCCACAGGGGCCGTGTTCCTAGACATCGAAAAGGCTTTCGATCGTCTCTGGCACAACGGACTCATACGCAAACTTAGCGAAGCTGGTTTCCCGGACGGACTCGTGCGTCTCATACACTCATATCTCACGAACAGATGTTTCAACACTAACGTGCAGGATAAACAATCAACACAACACGGTATCCAAGCTGGAGTACCCCAAGGAAGCATCCTAGGGCCCATCCTGTTTAACCTGTACATTAATGACTTCCCAGCGACACGAAACACGACGTTAGCCGTCTACGCGGATGACACAGCCATCCTCGCGCAAGACTGGAAACCGTCGAACATAAACTCACGAATACAGACAGCACTCAGAACAGCTGAGCCTTGGCTGGAGCGATGGCGTATTAAAGTAAACGTCGACAAGTGCGAAGCAGTTCTGTTCACACGCAGACCGAAACTACTGCGCAAACACCAACACTGTAGACCGATAACACTACATACACGCCCAATACGTTTCCGGGAGGAAGTCAGATACCTTGGTGTCTGGCTGGACCGGAAACTTACATGGGGGGACCACATCGAATACGTTGCCAACCGAGCGCACGCGAGGCTCAAACAGCTCTACCCAATGCTCAACAGGGCAAGCACACTGAATAGGAGGGTGTCGAAGTCCTTATACATGACACTGATTAGACCTCTGATGACGTACGCAGCTCCCGTCTGGGGATATGCAGCTCCCACACGAATGCGCCGCCTGCAGATCATACAGAACAAGGTGCTACGAATCATCAGCAATGCTCCACGCTACACACGCACCGTGGATCTTCACCATGAATACCGCCTTGATACCCTCAAGGAAGTATTCAAAAAACACGCCACACGACTATACAGGAACTCGAGACACTCGAACAATCCTTTCATCCTCACTCTGGGAAACTACGATCACAACCACAGGTGGAAACACAAGCGGCCAAAGACACTGCTAGCTAGGGCATAACCACCTATGGTAAACTAACATACGCAAACAGCGACAAACGCCGGTGAGCCCCTGCATATCAGCAACACTGACTGGCAACTACCAGCTGCTATTAGAGCCAACCAACAGGCCACAGCAGGGACACCGACGAGCTCGCCCACAGACGCACGAACAATCTGCCAACACTCCCTCACACTGTGCCTCCGGTATATGACCTATCGGACACAAGACCGATAACAAACCTAACTGTTGCACGCTGCAGGACGCTGAAGGAGGACTCTGTACCAGCACCCAGCGCCAGCCGCCGAGCAGCACAAACGCACAACGTCAAGGTATCGACATGCATGATACCCACTACTAACAAAGCCTATCCTTACACAACCTATCGCAGGCAGCAAGACAACCGCTACTGCTCTTGCCGCCCGACCTAACTTTCGCAGAGGTTTTTTTCCCTTGGCTCTTGCTTTGGCACTTTTTTTCCTCTGCCCTTCAAACCGCTACCCTTCGTCAGATTTCGACCAATCTATCTCCAGATGAGCGCGTATTAATGGTTAATCCAAACCAGACGTACGCAGACATCGCAGTACCCACATCCTGCGACACCGCACTTTAGTGAATACTAACCCTTATGCAGAGATGGCAGTAGACCTTTTGTGTTGGCCATCATGCCGGTGTGGGCGTGGAGGGGCTCCACCTCTTTTAAATAAAAAAAAAAACTCGAGGAGCAGTCTCAGGTCGCACCTGATGAAGGTCACGAGCTACGTGAACGAAATATCGTGCAAGTACGACGCTGATATCCGGCAGAACACCCGACAACCCAAGATGTCAGAATTTTGCATGTTTACTTGAGGGAGACACCCTTCCACAATATCACAATCTTTTCGTATCAATAATCAGGTAAGAATCATTGCTTACTGTTTGCTGGAAAAGCAACTGCATTCCACGTACACTGTGAGGAATTACATATCCAGTGTTATGCTCTGCAAAGCGCGTCTTTACTCCTCCAGACGCCGACACCAACTATATTCCCGTTCACACACTGAGAGCCTACAATTTTTCACTTAGCTTTTCTGACGTTACCGAACTATTTGATTCAACTTTTGATTTCAGGAGTCTGGATGGGATGTTGCTACCACGTTAGATCCGGCGGAGTGGCCGATAGGGTCTAGGCACTACAGTCTAGAACCGCGCGACCGCTACAGTCGGAGGTTCGAATCTTGCCTCGGGCATGGATATGTGTGATGTCCTTAGGTTAGGTAGGTTTAAGTAGTTCTAAGTTCCAGGGGACTGATGACCTCAGATGTTAAGTCCCATAGTGCTCAGAGCTATTTTTTTTTTATCACGTTAGACAAATTTTACGCTGTGTGTGAGAAACTCTTTTTGTGCAAATGCAAAGGAAAGATAGAGTTCAAAATACACATAGGTCATACATAAACAACCATAGCACAGAAGGAGGTATCTCTGCTCAATTTTACGCCCTGTTCGAAGATGCAACGTTGCATTCAAAGGAGGTATGGAGCAGGGGTGGCTGAGAAGGGAAGCATACAGCCAAGAGGTCACTAACTTTCATACAGTTGTAGTACATACACACTAAGACAAAAAAAAAAAAGACGCACTACGAAGGAATTACCCGAATGAGACGGAAATCGGCAGATGTGAAGTACATGTACATACTAATGAATGATTACTGTTATAACCAGGAATAACATAATAACCTCTTCAGTCTGGTTTATTACATCACAAATCACTTTCTAACAATTATGTTAGCGAAGCGTGTACCCAGACTCCCACTCAGAAGTAATGCAGAATTAAAGTTTGGTTATACCAATGTCCGAATGTGCATGGTGGGGCGCACGTTCCGTAATTATTCCCAAGTCCAGTGAAGTCGCAAGATTTTCCGCCGAGCAGCCAGGTAACCTCGAGTGGTGCGGCGAATCATCCACATGCAGCTGGAACACGGCGTACTGCACTTCCCGATGAGAACTGTCGTTTGCGGCGGCGGCCGGGTTTATATAAGGCTTGCTAGTTAATGGAGCCGTCGGCTGGGGTCGCTGTTTTCCAGAGAAAACCAATCGCAGTGTTTCCTGGCGTAGCCAATTGCTGTGTGCTGACAAACGCGCGCGCGCGAAGGCGGCCAGCGATGGTAGCCGCGAGCCGCCCGGAGAAGTGCGGCCAGCGATGTATTTCTCGGCCACGTAAGGGAGCGTGCGTGTGAAGACGGCCAGCGATGGAAGCAGCGGGCCGCCCAGAGAAGTGCGGCCAGCGATGTATTTGGCGGCCGCGTACTGGAGCGCGTTGTTCGGTGTTTGTTAGAAGTGGTGTATACCACAATTACAATTTGAGAAAGTTGGGTGACCTATTCAAGATAAAGAGCTTCACAAATTGAGCTAGCCACTTACGCGTTGACCCACCTCTGGTCCTTCTGCAAGCAGTTACTCGGCTTAGCACTGGTTGATAGAGACGCTGGATATCCTCCTAAGGGGTGTCATACAACATGTCGTGGCGGCAAGAGAGGGGAAGAAATCCAGTGTGCACTCCGTGTGCGTACCGGGGGGAGTCATTCCAGATGTGGAAAGGGTCCTTCCGGATGCCATGAAGGGTACAGGGTGCACCCATCTGCAGGTGGTCGCTCATGTCGGCACCAATGATGTGTGTCGCTATGGATCGGAGGAAATCCTCTCTGGCTTCCGGCGGCTATCTGATTTGGTGAAGACTGCCAGTCTCGCTAGCTGGATTAAAGCAGAGCTCACCATCTGCAGCATCGTCGACAGGACTGACTGCGGACCTTTGGTACAGAGCCGAGTGGAGGGTCTGAATCAGAGGCTGAGACGGTTCTGCGACCGTGTGGGCTGCAGATTCCTCGACTTGCGCCATAGGGTGGTGGGGTTTCGGGTTCCGCTGGATACGTCAGGAGTCCACTACACGCTGCAAGCAGCTACACGGGTAGCAGGGGTTGTGTGGCGTGAACTGGGCGGTTTTTTTAGGTTAGATGGCCTCGGGCAAGTACATAAAGGGCAACAGCCTCAAAGGGTGCGGGGCAAAGTCAGGACATGCGGGGACTAAGCAGCAATCGGTATTGTAATTATAAACTGTCGAAGCTGCATTGGCAAAGTACCGGAACTTCAAGCGCTGATAGAAAGCACAGAAGCTGAAATCGTTATAGGTACAGAAAGCTGGCTGAAGCCAGAGATAAATTCTGCCGAAATTTTTACAAAGGCACAGACGGTGTTTAGAAAGGATAGATTGCTTGCAACCGGTGGTGGCGTGTTTGTCGCTGTTAGTAGTAGTTTATCCTGTAGTGAAGTAGAAGTGGATAGTTCCGGTGAATTATTATGGGTGGAGGTTACACTCAACAACCGAACTAGGTTAATAATTGGCTCCTTTTACCGACCTCCCGACTCAGCAGCATTAGTGGCAGAACAACTGAGAGAAAATTTGGAATACATTTCACATAAATTTTCTCAGCATGTTATAGTCTTAGGTGGAGATTTCAATTTACCAGATATAGACTGGGACACTCAGATGTTTAGGACGGGTGGTAGGGACAGAGCATTGAGTGACATTATACTGAGTGCACTATCCGAAAATTACCTCGAGCAATTAAACAGAGAACCGACTCGTGGAGGTAACATCTTGGACCTACTGATAACAAACAGACCCGAACTTTTCGACTCTGTAAGCGCAGAACAGGGAATCAGTGACCATAAGGCCGTTGCAGTATCCCTGAATATGGAAGGTAATAGGAATATAAAAAAAGGGAGGAAGGTTTATCTGTTTAGCAAGAGTGATAGAAGGCAGATTTCAGACTACCTAACAGATCAAAACGAAAATTTCTGTTCCAACACTGACAATGTTGAGTGTTTATGGAAAAAGTTCAAGGCAATCGTAAAATGCGTTATAGACAGGTGCGTGCCGAGTAAAACTGTGAGGCACGGGAAAAACCCACCGTGGTACAACAACAAAGTTAGGAAACTACTGCGAAAGCAAAGAGAGCTTCACTCCAAGTTTAAACTCAGCCAAAACCTCTCATACAAACAGAAGCTAAACGATGTCAAGTTAGCGTAAGGAGGGCTATGCGTGAAGCGTTCAGTGAATTCGAAAGTAAAATTCTATGTACCGACTTGACAGAAAATCCTAGGAAGTTCTCGTCTTATGTTAAATCAGTAAGTGTCTCGAAACAGCATAACCAGACACTCCGGGATGATGATGGCATTGAAACAGAGGATGACACGCGTAAAGCTGAAATACTAAACATCTTTTTCCAAAGCTGTTTCACTTAGGAAGACCGCACTGCAGTTCCTTCTCTAAATCCTCGCACAAACGAAAAAATGGCTAACATCGAAATAAGTGTCCAAGGAATAGAAAAGAAACTGGAATCACTCAACAGAGGCAAGTCCACTGGACCTGACGGGATATCAATTCGATTCTACACAGAGTACGCGAAAGAACTTGCCCCCATTCTAACAGCCGTGTACCGCAAGTCTCTAGAGGAACGGAAGGTTCCAAGTGATTGGAGAAGAGTACAGGTAGTCCCAGTCTTCAAGAAGGGTCGTCGAGCAGATGCGCAAAACTATAGACCTATATCTCTGACGTCGATCTGTTGTAGAATTTTAGAACATGTTTTTTGCTCGAGTATCATGTCGTTTTTGGAAACCCAGAATCTACTCTGTAGGAATCAACATGGATTCCGGAAACAGCGATCGTGTGAGATCCAACTCGCTTTATTTTGTTCATGAGACGCAGTAAATATTAGATACAGGCTCCCAGGTAGATGCCATTTTCCTTGCCTTCCGGAAAGCGTTCGATACAGTTCCGCACTGTCGCCCGATAAACAAGTAAGAGCCTACGGAATATCAGACCAGCTGTGTGGCTGGATTGAAGAGTTTTTAGCAAACAGAACACAGCATGTTGTTATCAATGGAGAGACGTCTACAGACGTTAAAGTAACCTCTGGCGTGCCACAGGGGAGTATTATGGAACCATTGCTTTTCACAATATATATAAATGACCTAGTAGTTCCATGCGGCTTTTCGCGGATGATGCTGTAGTATACAGAGAAGTTGCAGCATTAGAAAATTGTAGCGAAATGCAGGAAGATCTGCAGCGGATAGGCACTTGGTGCAGGAAGTGGCAACTGACCCTTAACATAGACAAATGTAATGTATTGCGAATCCATAGAAAGAAGGATCCTTTATTGTATGACTATATGATAGCGGAACAAACACTGGTAGCAGTTACTTCTGCAAAATATCTGGGAGTATGCGTGCGGAACGATATGAAGTGGAATGATCATACAAAATTAATTGTTGGTAAGGCGGGTACCAGGTTGAGATTCATTGGGAGAGTCCTTAGAAAATCTAGTCCATCAACAAAGGAGGTGGTTTACAAAACACTCGTTCGACCTATACTTGAGTATTGCTCATCGGTGTGGGATCCGTACCAGGTCGGGTTGACAGAGGAGATAGAGAAGATCCAAAGAAGAGCGGCGCGTTTCGTCACAGGGTTATTTGGTAACCGTGATAGCGTTACGGAGATGTTTAACAAGCTCAAGTGGCGGACTCTGCAAGAGAGGCCCTCTGCATCACGGTATAGCTTGCTCGCCAGGTTTCGAGAGGGTGCGTTTCTGGATGAGGTGTCGAATATATTGCTTCCCCCTACTTATACCTTCCGAGGAGATCACGAATGTAAAATTAGAGAGATTCGAGCGCGCACGGAGGCTTTCAGACAGTCGTTCTTCCCGTGAACCATACGCGACTGGAACAGAAAAGGGAGGTAATGACAGTGGCACGTAAAATGCCCTCCGCCACACACCGTTGGGTGGCTTGCGGAGTATAAATGTAGATGTAGATGTAGATGTATCAGATTATGTTCAATCGGCGCATTAGATCTTATAAATGCCGAGCTGGTTGGAGGGGAAGACACAAGCGAGGCAGGCAGGCCTGAGAGCTGAAGACAACAGCGCCCGTAAGCTCCTGGAAACCCCAGGCGGGTGGACCGCGGCTTAGCGGGAGCCACGTGGCCGAGGACAAGGAGAAGACACAGGGGCTCGCTCACAAAATGCGTGGCGGCGTGTAGGTGGTTTTCCCAACGGCTGGAGCGGAAGCTTCTGGAACAGTCTCGAAGCTTCTAGAAGCTTCGGTCGGTTGCAAGACTGAGATTGGTCGGCGCTCGGAAACGAACGCCTTCCAGGAACATGATTGGCCACACACATTAAAGGGGGAAGAAAAAAGAACAGGAGCTAAGAAAAAGCGTAGCGACTTGAAAACACTTGTTCCTGGGGCGTCGAAGAGAGAGGTTGGTCCTGGCGAGGTGTGCGACCTCGTTACTGGGACAGAGTACTTGTAGCGAGAGCCTGAGGATCGTGTGGTGTTCCACGGCAACCGTGGAGGTGCCTACGGAAGCTTTTGGCGAGGCGAGAACCTTTGCAGCGATAAGCGTTAGATCACCGTAGTGGTCGTACATTCGCAATGGGGGTTAGGGAAGTAAAGTAACTTGCTAATCAGGTGTCTTTTTCGTTCTATGCTGAGGCTTCACGTTGCTAGTCGCGAGTGTAGTTCTAAATATAATTGCAATTACCATTGCTGATGTCAGTAGTCCGCGCTTGAATTAACGACCTCGAATATACACTCCTGGAAATTGAAATAAGAACACCGTGAATTCATTGTCCCAGGAAGGGGAAACTTTATTGACACATTCCTGGGGTCAGATACATCACATGATCACACTGACAGAACCACAGGCACATAGACACAGGCAACAGAGCATGCACAATGTCGGCACTAGTACAGTGTATATCCACCTTTCGCAGCAATGCAGGCTGCTATTCTCCCATGGAGACGATCGTAGAGATGCTGGATGTAGTCCTGTGGAACGGCTTGCCATGCCATTTCCACCTGGCGCCTCAGTTGGACCAGCGTTCGTGCTGGACGTGCAGACCGCGTGAGACGACGCTTCATCCAGTCCCAAACATGCTCAATGGGGGACAGATCCGGAGATCTTGCTGGCCAGGGTAGTTGACATACACCTTCTAGAGCACGTTTGGTGGCACGGGATACATGCGGACGTGCATTGTCCTGTTGGAACAGCAAGTTCCCTTGCCGGTCTAGGAATGCTAGAACGATGGGTTCGATGACGGTTTGGATGTACCGTGCACTATTCAGTGTCCCCTCGACGATCACCAGTGGTGTACGGCCACTGTAGGAGATCGCTCCCCACACCATGATGCCGGGTGTTGGCCCTGTGTGCCTCGGTCGTATGCAGTCCTGATTGTGGCGCTCACCTGCACGGCGCCAAACACGCATACGACCATCATTGGCACCAAGGCAGAAGCGACTCTCATCGCTGAAGACGACACGTCTCCATTCGTCCCTCCATTCACGCCTGTCGCGACACCACTGGAGGCGGGCTGCACGATGTTGGGGCATGAGCGGAAGACGGCCTAACGGTGTGCGGGACCGTAGCCCAGCTTCGTGGAGACGATTGCGAATGGTCCTCGCCGATACCCCAGGAGCAACAGTGTCCCTAATTTGCTGGGAAGTGGCGGTGCGGTCCCCTGCGGCACTGCGTAGGATCCTACTGTCTTGGCGTGCATCCGTGCGTCGCTGCGGTCCGGTCCCAGGTCGACGGGCACGTGCACCTTCCGCCGACCACTGGCGAGAACATCGATGTACTGTGGAGACCTCACGCCCCACGTGTTGAGCAATTCGGCGGGACGTCCACCCGGCCTCCCGCATGCCCACTATGCGCCCTCGCTCAAAGTCCGTCAACTGCTCATACGGTTCACGTCCACGCTGTCGCGGCATGCTACCAGTGTTAAAGACTGCGATGGAGCTCCGTATGCCACGGCAAACTGGCTGACACTGACGGCGGCGGTGCACAAATGCTGCGCAGCTAGCGCCATTCGACGGCCAACACCGCGGTTCCTGGTGTGTCCGCTGTTCCGTGCGTGTGATCATTGCTTGTACAGCCTTCTCGCAGTGTCCGGAGCAAGTATGGTGGGTCTGACACACCGGTGTCAATGTGTTCTTTTTTCCATTTCCAGGAGTGTATATCACAGGACAGTGCCAGACAGAGCGATTACCAAATGTGAATAGGCAGAACTAGAATGTTACTCGTACTGTGTGATCTTGTATAGAATAAATTGCAGAAGAGTAAAGAATTTAACGCTACTGAGTGTATCATTTTATAGCTAGTACTTTCCTCTGTCATTTTACTATCTACTGATTTGTGTATTTCATGTTTGCAACCACCTGGTGGAGGCAGTGTTTGTAGGTCAGCACATCTGAACATTCTAGCATATACTGAGGATATGGTTAGAAACCAACCAGATTTTCATACGACTATTTGTCACATATGGAGCAAAGGATAAGCTTGTCCTTCTGGAGAGCGTATAAGTGTCGGGGCGACAAATTAGCGTTATAAAATCCGTTGTGGAAAATTTTTCAGTTATACGTTCGGCTCGCAGGCTTATCCATCAGCAGAAAAGAGCAAAACAGAAGCGGTTGCTTACACAGGATGGCTTGCCATGAAGGGCAACAAAACGGGGCATAGAATACCATCGATGTACCGCTGTGCAGTAAGGGTACCGCGGATGACAACCAAAGGGGTCCTGCTATGAGATGAGATGGAACCCCAGACCATTATTCCCGGTTGTTGGGCCGACAGTCACGTTGGCATGCCACCGCTGGTTGGGACATCTCGAGACATCTTGGGCAGTCATCTGGGTTCAGTACGAAGCGGGACTCTTAACTGAAGACAGTTATACTCGAGTCAAGAAGATTCCAGGCCGAAGTTGTGCTCGAGACGTCCCTGGATGTGATGAAACGAACACTTATTTGTTGATAAACTGACGTGCATCTCTCAAATGCCGTGCACGTCATTCAAAGGAAGTACAGCCGGCTAACGCTTTGATGTGCTACGAGCGTGGATGTAACGATAAATAAAGGATAATTTCATCACGATTTCTTATTGTATTTTGGTTATACCTCGCCACGAATATACAGGGTAGTCCATTGATCTCACGAAATAAGCACCAAACGAAAAAACTGCAAAGAACGAAACTTGTCTAGCTTGCAGGGGGAAACTAGATGGCGCTATGGCTGGCCCGCTAGATGGCGCTGCCGTAGGTCAAACGGATATCAACTGCGTTTTTTTAAACAGGAACCCCCATTTTATTACATATTCGTGTAGTGCGTAAACAAATATGAATGTTTTAGTTGGACCACTTTTTTCTGTTTGTGATAGATGGCGCTTTAATAGTCACAAACATATATGGCTCACAATTTTAGACGAAAAGTTGGAAACAGGTAGGTTTTTTTAAATTAAAATACTGAACATAGGCAACATATTATTTCGGTTGTTCCAATGCGATACATGTACCTTTGTGAACTTATCGTTTCTGAGAACGCATGATGTTACAGTGCGATTACCTGTAAATACCACATTACTGCAATAAATGCTCAAAATTATGTACGTCAACCTCAATGCATTTGCCAATACGTGTGAGTACATTCCTCCCAACAGCGGGTAGTTCGCCTTCCGTAATGTTCGCACATGCATTGACAATGCGCTGACGCATGTTGTCAGGCATTGTCGGTGGATCACGATAGCAAATATCCTTCAACTTTCCCCACAACAAGAAATCCGTCGATGTCAGATCCGGTAAACATGCGGGCCACGGTATGGTCCTTCGACGACCAATCCACCTGTCATGAAATATGCTATTCAACACCGCTTCAACCACACGCGAGCTATGTGCCGGACATCATCATGTTGGAAGTACATCGCCATTCTGTCATACAGTGAAACATCTTGTAGTAACATCGGTAGAACATTACGTAGGAAATCAGCATAAATTGCACCATTTAGATTGCCATCGATAAAATGGGGGCCAATTATCCTTCCTCCCATAATGCCGCACTATACATTAATCCGCCAAGGTCGCTGATGTTCCACTTGTCGCAGCCATCGTGGATTTTCCGTTGCCCAATAGTGCATATTATGCCGGTTTACGTTACCGCGACAGCAGCTAAAACACCTTTTTGGGCATCATCATTTGTTCCAGGTCGTGATTGACGTTTCACATATAGCTGAACACTTCCTGTTTCCTTAAATAACGTAACTATCCGGCGAACGGTCCGGACACTTGGATGATGTCGTCCACGATACCGAACAGCATACATAGCACACGCCGGTTGGACATTTTGATCACAACGATATCGACCCTTTCCGCAATTGGTAAACGGTCCATTTTAACACGGGTAATGTATCACGATGCAAATACCGTCGGCACTGGCGAAATGTTACGTCATACCACGTACTTACACGTTTGTGACTATTACAGCCCCATCTATCACAAAGCGAAAAAAGTGATCCACCTAAAACATTCATATTTCTTTACGTACTATATGAATCTGTAATAAAAATGAGGGTTCTTATTTAAAGAAACGCAATTGATATCCGTTTGACCTATGGCAGCGCCATCTAGCGGGCCAAACATAGCGCCATCTGGTTTCCCCCTTCAAGCTAGACGAGTTTCGTTCTTTGTAGTTTCCTTCGTTTGGTGCTTATTTCGTGATATACACTCCTGGAAATGGAAAAAAGAACACATTGACACCGGTGTGTCAGACCCACCATACTTGCTCCGGACACTGCGAGAGGGCTGTACAAGCAATGATCACACGCACGGCACAGCGGACACACCAGGAACCGCGGTGTTGGCCGTCGAATGGCGCTAGCTGCGCAGCATTTGTGCACCGCCGCCGTCAGTGTCAGCCAGTTTGCCGTGGCATACGGAGCTCCATCGCAGTCTTTAACACTGGTAGCATGCCGCGACAGCGTGGACGTGAACCGTATGAGCAGTTGACGGACTTTGAGCGAGGGCGTATAGTGGGCATGCGGGAGGCCGGGTGGACGTCCCGCCGAATTGCTCAACACGTGGGGCGTGAGGTCTCCACAGTACATCGATGTTGTCGCCAGTGGTCGGCGGAAGGTTCACGTGCCCGTCGACCTGGGACCGGACCGCAGCGACGCACGGATGCACGCCAAGACCGTAGGATCCTACGCAGTGCCGTAGGGGACCGCACCGCCACTTCCCAGCAAATTAGGGACATTGTTGCTCCTGGGGTATCGGCGAGCACCATTCGCAACCGTCTCCATGAAGCTGGGCTACGGTCCCGCACACCGTTAGGCCGTCTTCCGCTCATGCCCCAACATCGTGCAGCCCGCCTCCAGTGGTGTCGCGACAGGCGTGAATGGAGGGACGAATGGAGACGTGTCGTCTTCAGCGATGAGAGTCGCTTCTGCCTTGGTGCCAATGATGGTCGTATGCGTGTTTGGCGCCGTGCAGGTGAGCGCCACAATCAGGACTGCATACGACCGAGGCACACAGGGCCAACACCCGGCATCATGGTGTGGGGAGCGATCTCCTACACTGGCCGTACACCACTGGTGATCGTCGAGGGGACACTGAATAGTGCACGGTACATCCAAACCGTCATCGAACCAATCGTTCTACCATTCCTAGACCGGCAAGGAAACTTGCTGTTCCAACAAGACAATACACATCCACATGTATCCCGTGCCACCCAACGTGCTCTAGAAGGTGTAAGTCAACTACCCTGGCCAGCTAGATCTCCAGATCTGTCCCCCATTGAGCATGTTTGGGACTGGATGAAGCGTGGTCTCACGCGGTCTGCACGTCCACCACGAACGCTGGTCCAACTGAGGCGCCAGGTGGAAATGGCATGGCAAGCCGTTCCACAGGACTACATCCAACATCTCTACGATCGTCTCCATGGGAGAATAGCAGCCTGCATTGCTGCGAAAGGTGGATATACACTGTACTAGTGCCGACATTGTGCATGCTCTGTTGCCTGTGTCTATGTGCCTGTGGTTCTGTCAGTGTGATCATGTGATGTATCTGACCCCAGGAATGTGTCAATAAAGTTTCCCCTTCCTGGGAAAATGAATTCACGGTGTTCTTATTTCAATTTCCAGGAGTGTATTTGGCCCGGTCACTATAAACGGAAACGGCCAGAGTCTGCTGCCTTTCGGTTGAGCTAACGTCGCTTCTCGATGGCTGACGTTTTGCATATTGCCCAACAGACAACTTTGAACCTCGATTTCTCGAAAACACACGAGAAGCTCATCGCAATGGAACAGCAGTGCGTATTACAGCAGTGCTAAACATGGGCAAACTCGGTGATCCTTTTGGGTGTATGCTTATCTACTTAGAGGGTGTCAGGAAAAAGTAGATTCCTTTTAATCTGAGTATTTAGGAAACTTCCTGGCAGATTAAAACTCTGTGCCGGACCGAGACTCGAACTCAGGTCCGGCACACAGTTTTAATCTGCCAGGAAGTTTCATGTCAGCGTACACTCTGCTGCAGAGTGAAAATCTCATTCTGAGTATTTAGGCTTTGGATAATTTATGTGAGCAGCCGTATCATTGGTACAGTGATCTTGCTCATGCTGAATGATAACGGGCAACCTGCAAATATTCAACTTGAGCAAAGACAACTCCTCAGCCAAGACTGTATTCGTAAAACTTTGACGATGACCAGTATCGGTAAACAGAGTTAGAGTTATTTGATTTGTGAATATTGCATATAAAGTGTAAAATAAATTGCATTGTGAAAACTAGTGTGCATGTCATAAATATAATATAGAGGTATAATTATTATTACACGTACTTCAGTACAGGTTAATACTTGTGTCCAGTTTGAGCTATAAATGTACTCCATTTTCATCTGAGCACTATGGGACTTAACATCTTAGGTCATCAGTCCCCTAGAACTTAGAACTACTTAAACCTAACTAACCTAAGGACATCTCACACATCAATGCCCGAGGCAGGAGGCAGGACTCGAACCTGCGACCGTAGCAGTCCCGCGGTTCCGGACTGAAGCGCCTAGAACCGCACGGCCAGCGCGGCCGGCCATCTTAACTAGCTGGACAGTTGACGTAAGATGCATTGGAATGTCAAAGTTAAACCAGTATGTACAACATGTTCAAAGTTAAAACTAGTACTTACGAAATGTTTCGCCAAGTGCATCTGCCCGTATTACAGATCACAGAGTGCATCACTTTTGCAAGAGCGCCTCAGAGCTGACACGCAGCGAAAGTTGCTACAGCACATGTTGACATTTAGTACCGCTATAGGTTTGCTTGTATGTTCACGTCATCGTCAACTGCAAGTATGAATATGTAACATTAATAAAAATGTGGTAACTGGTAAAGGATTCTAAAACTTTTTTCATTGCAGGCAAGAGCTAACATATTTTCTAAAACCGGAATGAAATGGTTAACGATATGGAGGTAAAACATTAAGCCGAAAAAGGCAATATGTCGTTAGAACTACAACCTAACTTTTATTTCAAAATACTCTCTTTGTACCGTCAGATGTAAGACAAAGTAATCACACTGTAACATTTACTGACGACGAAATTGTGATAGAGTTTGTGTGTTCACGTCTTCGTCAACTGCAAACATAAAAATGTTATCTCAATAAAAATGTGATAACCGGTATACAATCATAAAATTATTTGGTAACAGGTAGAAGCTAAAACATTTTTTTTTTTAAAAACGTTAAGTTCTTTCTGTAACAATATGGAGGTAAAACAGTAAGTCAAAGAAGACAACAAGACTACAAACTAAGTCGTATTGTACAAAGTCTGACACAAGAAAGAAAATCGCACAGTAACATTTGTTGACAATACTGTTGCATCTCGGAAAACTAGTTGCCGAGCAGTCTCGTTGTCAGCCAGTTGCATTCTGTGCAAAGCACACTGTCAATAAATGTTACTGAGCCATTATGACGTTGTACAAAGATACATTTTTGGAATACGACTTAGTCTCGTAGTCTTAACGACATGTTGTCCTTCTTGACTTACTGTTTTACCTTCACTGGTTACGAATGTTCTTTCTGTTTTTAGAAAATATTTCAACTTCTATCGGCTACAGTATATAAAACCGTACACTAGTTACCACATTTTTATAAAAATTACGTATTTATATTTTCAACTGACGATGACATGAACACGCAAGCGACTTCTGGCAGTACTAAATGTCAGTATGGTCTCTAGTACCTTTTGATGTGTTTCAGTTCAGCAGCGCTCTTGGATCAGCATGTATCTGTGATCTGTAATAGGGCCGGATGCACTTGATGAACCACTTCGTAAATACTAGTTTCAAGTTTGAACATGTTGTACATACTGGTTTTAACTTTGACATGCCAATGCATCTTACGTCAACTGTCCAGCTAATTAAAACATGGAATTAACTTGTACCGAGGTATGTGTAATAATAATTCAATCTGGGCATTATGTTAGTGACATTGACGCTAGTTTTCGTTATGTAATTTGTTTTACACTGTCTGTACGCTGTTCACAGATCAGATTACGATAACTCTGTTTACCGAAACAGCTCATTGTAAATAAAGGTCTTACAAATTCGATCTCGGTTCAGAATTTGTCTTTCTTCAAGTTGGACACTGATAAAGTAATTTAAACGTTTTTTGCACTCTGTATCTCGCTTGAAAAGTTTCATTTATTGATAATATTCAAACAGTTTTAGCTTTAAATTTTCTTTTTATTATTAATTCTGACGGGATCGTGTATAGGTAAATGCTAGGGAGGAAGCCAACTTATTGAAATAATTAAATAATTTCTTAAATAAAAAATTTGTAAATACATTATTTTTGTTAGCCTCGCTTCACAACGGCTTGCTGTGTAAGGTCCTTTCTGACTCCTTTACTCGACTGTGGATATCTCTTCTAACAAAAATTTCTTTTATCTGACTTCGGAAACACTTACTCACCGAATAAATGGTTCGCACTGGACTATTTATGTGCGTTTAAAGAACACGAAACATTTCGACATGTCAAGACGTAGTATAGCTTAGTTCAAATGGTTCTGAGCACTATGCGACTTAACTTCTGAGGTCATCAGTCGCTTAGAACTTAGAACTAATTAAACCTAACTAACGTAAGGACATCACACACATCCATGCCCGAGGCAGGATTCGAACCTGCGACAGTAGAGGTCGTTCGGTTCCAGACTGTAGCACCTAGAACCGCCCGGCCACTCTGGCCGGACGTAGTATAGCTGTGGATGATTTTTAACATAAAAGGAAATGAGTATTAAGTAATGTCACTATAGTCAATTATCAATTTTACATTGATACTTACATTAAATCAGTTGCTGTGTACAACAACATGCGGGTGAGCCTAGTGTGATTGCGCCTCATATAAATGATAATGGCAGTGTGCCGTATAATCGCAGAAAAGCGTCCGTCTTGACACACTTCTAAAACAAAAAGGTGCCGTCCCCTACGCAAAAATAATTGAGGGACGCAATTCTATATTTGTTTCTACGGTTTTATCCCACAGTCGATACAACCGTTCACAGTACTTAATTTTTAATTGATACTTTATTTATTTATTTATTACGTTTCAAATATTGTGTGTAAATTTCGCTCTTTGCGCAGATGTGCCTTTAAATACGAGGGCAGTTCAATAAGTAATGCAACACATTTTTTTTTTCTCGGCCAATTTTGGTTGAAAAAACCGGAAATTTCTTGTGGAATATTTTCAAACATTCCCGCTACGTCTCGTATAGTTTCATTGACTTCCGACAGGTGGCAGCGCTTTACGGAGCTGTTAAAATGGCGTCTGTAACGGATGTGCGTTGCAAACAACGGGCAGTGATCGCGTTTCTTTTGGCGGAAAACCAGGGCATCTCAGATATTCATAGGCGCTTGCAGAATGTCTACGGTGATCTGGCAGTGGACAAAAGCACGGTGAGTCGTTGGGCAAAGCGTGTGTCATCATCGCCGCAAGGTCAAGCAAGACTGTCTGATCTCCCGCGTGCGGGCCGGCCGTGCACAGCTGTGACTCCTGCAATGGCGGAGCGTGGGAACACACTCGTTCGAGATGATCGACGGATCACCATCAAACAACTCAGTGCTCAACTTGACATCTCTGTTGGTAGTGCTGTCACAATTGTTCACCAGTTGGGATATTCAAAGGTTTGTTCCCGCTGAGTCCCTCGTTGTCTAACCGAACACCATAAAGAGCAAAGGAGAACCATCTGTGCGGAATTGCTTGCTCGTCATGTGGCTGAGGGTGACAATTTCTTGTCAAAGATTGTTACAGGCGATGAAACATGGGTTCATCACTTCGAACCTGAAACCTGAAACAAAACGGCAATCAATGGAGTGGCGCCACACCCACTCCCCTACCAAGAAAAAGTTTAAAGCCATACCCTCAGCCGGTAAAGTCATGGTTACAGTCTTCTGGGACGCTGAAGGGGTTATTCTGTTCGATGTCTTTCCCCATGGTCAAACTATCAACTCTGAAGTGTATTGTGCTACTCTTCAGAAATTGAAGAAACGACTTCAGCGTGTTCGTAGGCACAAAAATCTGAACGAGCTTCTCCTTCTTCATGACAACGCAAGACCTCACACAAGTCTTCGCACCCAAGAGGAGCTCACAAAACTTCAGTGGACTGTTCTTCCTCATGCACCCTACAGCCCCGATCTCGCACCATCGGATTTCCATATGTTTGGCCCAATGAAGGACGCAATCCGTGGGACGCACTACGCGGATGATGAAGAAGTTATTGATGCAGTACGACGTTGGCTCCGACATCGACCAGTGGAATGGTACCGTGCAGGCATACGGGCCCTCATTTCAAGGTGGTGTAAGGCCGTAGCATTGAATGGAGATTACGTTGAAAAATAGTGTTGTGTAGCTAAAAGATTGGGGAATAACCTGGTGTATTTCAATGCTGAATAAAACAACCCCTGTTTCAGAAAAAAAAGTGTTGCATTACTTATTGAACTGCCCTCATAGCCTTGCATTTTCAAATAGTTATATAAACATTTCTATGAAATGTTCATCACTGTCTCCTACAGAAATACCTAGCATTGCTCTTGGAATACCGTACGAATGCTGGGACGGGGAGGAGGGAAGTGAGATGGTGATGGCGGAGATTCCTGCTGTCAGGTGTGCCTGGAGAAACGAGAGGCTGCTGGAGAAACCGGAGACGGCCGTCGGCCGTGTTATGAACTGCAGGCGGGAAGGAGGGTGGCAGCCAATATCAGGGCATTAGGCGGCCAGCGTCCAATCTCCCCTTCGGCGATGACGCCATACCAATAGCTGGCTGTCGTCTAGAGCAGCGGGGCGAATGTGTCGCACCGTTTATACGGCGTGTATTCCACCTCCAAGGTATTCTGAGGAATAATATGATACTCTCTCTATACTTTTGACAAAATTAGTTGCAAATTGTTTATTTCTTATTGATTACATAACTTAACGATAAACATATTTCGGCGTTTGTGCCATTATCAATGGGTCTGTTTACATTACATTTACATACCATTTTGTTGTACATCTATATAATAGTACTATGAGATTGCATCTTTTCTTACACTTACGTCTAGATGGAGTGACGCCTATAAATCATTTTGGAAAGTAATTTCTTATATGTACTATGTTGTTAATATAGGTCGCATAGCCGGCCACTGTGGCCGAGCGGTTCTGGGCGCTTCAGTCTGGAACCGTGCTGCTGCTACAGTCGCAAGTTCGAATCCCGTCTCGGTCAGGGCTCTGCGTGCTGTCATCAGGTTAGGTAGGTTTACGTAGCTGTAAGTCTAGGGGACTGATGTGCTTAGAGCCATTTGAACCATTTTTTTAGGTCGCATATTTACTTACTGTAGGAGAATATTAATGAAATATCGTATTTCTTTTGACAGTTATAAAATTATAGATCGTTCTAATGTCAATTTGAAAGCAGGTGTACTATACTGTTTTATCTCTATTATACTTACGTCTAGACGGTGTGACGTCCATTAGTCATCTTAGAACGTGTTCTGTTACGTACTATTTGTTAACAGAGGTGACGTATTTACTTTCTAGAGAAAGTCTGTTTCATTTTTTGAAAGTTGTAAAATGACTGATCGTTACAATGATGCTTTATGTTTACGAGTAAATTATATCTTGGGTAGTCAAAGATATTTTTTGTCATAGACATTCTGCTTTGTGTAGATGTGCGATCTTGATGTTATCAGTTGATCTTTGTTTATCGTGTTGTGTTGTTGAAGGAAGCTATTACGAGACTTCTGTTTCAGCCTAAACTTTCCTACGATGTCTTATACAAGGTGACACTAAAAAAATGGGAACATGTAAAGGAAGTTGCTTGTTAAACAAAATGCGTAATTTTAGAGTTGTGGTGTTCATTTGGATTGAAGACATTGTGTGAACTTTGTGAAGCACACTATTTTTATATCAGAAAGAAAAATGCTCATATCATGGCATAAAAAAGAAAAATATATCCGGAGAAGAGTTAGGGATGTAAACGAAGGAAACTAGCTTTCAGTCTTATCTGGCAGCTTCAAAGACGTTTAAATCAAAACATCTTGACATATTCACTCTTGTTTACTTGTTAGTGTTAGCACTCATGATATGTAATATAATGCATCGTATCAAGTAAAGTAATATGATACGTGATGTCATTCCCCAGGAATAAATCCATCCTCAGAAATTTTATCCCCCAGATAAGCTCTTTTAGCTATCACGAGTACGCTCTTCAGCCGTAGACTATTACACATTGTTTACTATGGCTGGCGGATGTTCTGCAGGGTCAGGGACTTTAGCCTTTGAACTGCAAGATGCGGGTTGGACAACAACTTGCCAGCCAAGAGAAGTCACTGCGCTGGGAACTGTTGTAAAACATCGTGAATACATCAAGATGATTCTATTCAAATGTCTTTGAAGCTGATAGATAAGTCAAAAAGTTAGTCGCCTTATTTTACATCACTACCTCTACCGCGGACATATTGGCCTCTTTTTGTATTATGATAAGAGTATTCTACAGCTGGGTTCCCAATTTATACTCTATCATAGTTTTGATATTAGACCGTCATAGCTCGGCAACCAATGTAGATTTTTGTTGACTCTGACCTTGCTTAAAGCTTTCGCAAGACAACACAACGTCTATTAATCACATGTATTTGTCTATCTTATAAAAATTTGAACCGACTGTTACAAGTTTGACTCATACAAGTGTCACACGTAAAAAAAATTCACAAAAAACGTGTTTTTTGTTCTTAAAATAAATCCGAATGAAGCTACATTTTTGAAAGCAAGTTTTTGATTTTATCCTAAGAATGCGTTTTTATTTGTTTCATTTATTTTAAAATGTTCTGCGATTCAACTCATATAAGGGAGAATTTTAGAGCTATATGTACCTCGTCCATAGTGCCTTGACAACAGCTACATATTATTGGATAAAAAAATTCGTGTTGACTTTATCCATTTATCTACCTTAGTGGAAAGTTTGAACCGATTCGTTCAAAGTTTGAAGTGTGGGAGTAGCGCAATCCAAAAACCTTCCAGAAAAACTTATTTTCTGCACGTATTTGCACGCAAAATCAGAACGGTGTACATAAAAATGGTGCCAGTAGCTGATAATCTATTAGGTTTGTCGTTAAACCTTGCTTAATATGCTATAACATACCTACATTAAGATAGATGTGCGAATTGACTATACGAGTAGCTGCTGGTCCGTGCTATACCAACATCATTGCACCCCCTGTTCCTAGCTCAAATAGCAACCGAGCACCAAGCCCCCCCCCCCCCCCCCCCCACCCCCCGGCCGCCAATAAAAACGCGATTCTGCACGCTGCCTTCTCAAACATATTTGTTACAGTGCTTTCGTGCTGTAACGATATGGGCTGTGACTACAACTCTTTTTTTAAATTTTTTGAGTCATTAGTCATTAGTACGAGGGTTGCCCAGAAAGTAATGCACCGCATTTTTTTCTTCAACAATTCTTTATTGAACATAATGTCTGCAGCTCGTGGTCATGCGGTAGCGTTCTCGTTTCTTGCGCACGGGGTCCCGGGTTCGATTCCCAGCGGGATCGTGGATTTTTCCCTGCCTCGAAATGAGTGTGTGTTGTTGTGTTGTCTTTATCATCATCATTCATCCCCTTTACCTTTGGAGGAAGGCAATGGTAAACCACCTCCGCTACGACCTTGCCTAGTCGGCGGTGCGGGTCTCCCGCATCGGTCGCTACGCTCCTCGGAGTATGGGACCTCGTCATCATCATTAAACATAATGGCACGAAAGAATGGTGTTTTATCAGCACACCCTATTTTCCCACTTAATCTCCATCCCGTTCTATGGCCTTCCTCCATCCCGAAACAAGGGCGTGTATGACCTGTCGGTAAAGATCCTTGTCCTGGTGGTGGAGCCAGTGCTTCACTTTATGAATCACCTCCTCATCGTCCTCATAATGTCTTCCACGAATGGGATCCTTTAATGCGTCTGTCCTCGCGAATGACATCAGCGTGATGCAACATGTCGTGAGAGAGCCGTGGATGGTCCCCCGACGGCTGTAAATCGTGGAGCTCCGCCGAACAGCCTTCTTACATCACCCTCTGTGCCCAGCGACTAACTGTACCACCGCCGACAGCAGATGTTCCATAGACTTTGCACAAGCGTTTGTGAATATTGCTCACAGTTTCTTTCTCTGCAGTGAGAACTTCAATGAAGGCGTGTTGCTTGTAGGGTACATTACCTACAGACGCTATTTTGAAACTGTCCTGCAGCTACGCTATCTGCCGGAAGTGACGGAAACTTGGCGCGCTCACTCAGGAGACTTCAAATAACACATACGTAACGTTTCTCGTTCGTAACATTGTTTCCGGCTGAGAAAAAAAATGCAGTGCATTACCTTCCGGGCAACCCTCGTTATATGGTGCTGCCTATCACGAGTTCCTGTCTTGTGCCAACTTCTTTATTTCAGAGTAGCACTTGCACCCTGAACTCCTAGTTATTTGATATATTTTCTGAATTGCGCCACTTCTACACTTAAACCTTATACGAATCAGTTCAAACTTTCCGCATAGGTAGATAAATGGATAAATCCAAGTCTTCCACTACAGTTTTTACCATCTACACCTCCCTCTAGAAGCATGGCATTTATTCCATGATGTCTTAACGCATACGACATGTCCCATCGCCCTGTCCCTTCTTCTTTCAGTGTTCTCAGTATCTTCCTTTCTTCGCCACTTCCGCGGAACACCTTCTCATTCATTATCTAAGCAGTCAACCTAATTTTTAACTTCCAATGTGTAGCACCATATACCTGTTCTCTTATTTTATGGCTTTCCCGCAATCCACTAATCACTACCACACTTTGCCGTGCTCCAGACGTACATTTTCAGAAATTTATTCCTGAAATTGAAGTCTACGTTTGATACTAGTGGAGTTGGGCTACGGTTGCTACCAGCAGATTTCTTTTGGACAGGTGTGCCCACTTTACCAGTGCTAGACTGTTTTTATTAATGTCCTGATTGCTTTGTCCATCTTGTGTTATTTTGCTTCGAAAGTAGAAAAATCCCTCAACGTCGAATACCTCGTGGTTACCAATCCTGTTAAGTTTATCGCTAATATCATTTCTGCTACTCCTCTTTTATCGGTTTTCTCTAGGTCCATATTCTGGACTCACTAGACAGTTCATTCCATTAACAGGATCTGTAATTCTTCTTCTCTTTCATTAACGATAGCAATGTCATCAGAATATCTTATCGTTGATATCCGTTCACTTTGAGTGTTAATCCCATTGTTGAAACTTTCTTTTGTTCTTGCCATTGTTTGTTCGTTGTATAGACTGAATAGTAGCGGTGAAAGGCTGTAAGCCTGACTTACAACTTTTTGAATCCTAACACTTCGTTCTTGGTTTTCCATTCTTACGTTTCTCAGCTGGTTCTTGTACATATTATGTATTACCCGTGTATAACTACAGTTTTCTCCTATTATTTTACGAATATATTGCACATTTTAAAATGTTGAACGCTTTTTCTAGGTCGACAAATCCTAAGTTCTTAATTTTTCTTAAACCTTGAAACGTCCCCTTTGAACAATTATACATGACTGTGCTTAAAGTGACACACAATATTTTTAGCGCAACGCAATCTGACTTTCAATAATCCCTACAAACGAATGGCCCTGACTAACATTAACCTATACGTTTCACAAATCACTTACCTCACAAAAATCTTCGTTATTCGAACTCCTCCAATACAGCGAGCGCCACTACTGCCAGCTAAATAAAAGATTCAAACTACGGAAGGCACTAACTGCTGATAGGCATAGTTAGCAAATGAAAGACTTTAATAGAGAACAAACAATGTATTTACCTCAAAAGTCATATTATATATATATCAGTTCATGACATCCAGTCTTACAAATTTACTGTCTCTGTCCAGATCATTCGCTCTCACAACTCCGCCATCTCACTCCCCACATCCACCACTGCTGGCGGCTCACCTCCAACTGCGCAACGGTACGCGCTGTTCACATCCAGCTGCCCAACACTACAATGCCAGACAACAATGCAAACTAGCCACAGAGTGCACACAGCACAGCCAATGATTTTCATACAGAGCGCTACGTGGCGTTACCAATAAGAAAACCTAAACAGCCTACTTACATAGCCCCCATGCTCCCCACAAAAAATTTTACAAATTCTTTTGGGCAGTGGCCAATGCAGATTTGAAAAATTATTTCATAATTATAATTACAATAACAAAGAAATCAAATGCACACACTTATTGATACAATGTTGGTCAAAAGCTAAAATTTTCTCACAGTCCATAAAGACAGTCCTGACCATTCATCACAGTAAAATTGCAATGTTTTTTTTTCTCAAAGTCTGAGCAGTAAAAGAAAATGCACACGGAAGTAGTGGATTTCCATGCAGTCTTGAAGAAGTAGTGTTGTCCTTCCAACGGAAAGATAGTGCTGACTCTTGACATTCAGACAGGTAATGGGCCACAACAGAGCAAACCGACAGCAGAGTCATTCGAAGTTTTGAAGAATATTGGCAGGTAGGTCATCACAGAGCAGACCCACTGTAGTCCTGGTAGAGATTACGGTATTGGTGGGCCACCAGAGATGCAGACTCACTGCAGTCCTTGTAGAAATAATGGTATTGGTGGGCCATCAAAGATGCAGACCCACTGTAGTCCTTGTAGAAATAATGGTATTAGTGGACCATCAAAGATGCAGACCCACTGTAGTCCTTGTAGAAATAATGGTATTGGTGGGCCATCAAAGATGCAGACCCACTGTAGTTCTTGTAGAAATAATGGTATTAGTGGACCATCAAAGATGCAGACCCACTGTAGTCCTTGTAGAAATAATGGTATTGGTGGGCCATCAAAGATGCAGACCCTCCGTAGTCCTCGTAGAGACGGCCAGCAGCCATCTGTTGTGACTGTGCAGGTGCACAATCACCATCGAAGAGTCTTGCGGACAATATAGTAAGTCCATGAACCACCACTTGTGCACTCACAAAACTTTTTTTTTGAAATGTCCTTAGTACCAGCAATGCTGTTAACCAGTCCCTTGCTGAATTATCAACACACGTGCAAACATTAACAGTCCCTACTTCTCACATATTGTCCATATTCTATGACCAATAGAAACGTGTGCAGTGAAAGGTAACTTACAAGTTACTTAATTTGATGAACTGGTGTCAATTACAATTTTATAACATAAGAATACAATAACAAAGGTACAAAATACATCATTAAAGAACATAACAATACAGATGACATTTGTAGTAATAGGGGCTTTACAAAAGAATAGAAATAAACATGCACATCAGTGTTACAAAAATTATGACTTAAGCAAATATATAAAGATCAGAATAACTTTTTAAACATCAACTTCACATATGAGCAACAAAACAGAACAGATAAATAATGTCTAAACATCTTTACAAAGTAAATAACACAGTATTAGAAAAATTCTTCAACATAACTCTCACCAGCTAAACACATAAAACACAAATACCCAAGGGTACACAAACACATAGTGGGATAATACAAAAGGAAAGACAGGGTTCGTTTTCAGTGTAACATTTGGTACTGCAGTCCAACCCAAAACTTCATTCCATAGATCTTTCCTCTTATTTCAACATTTGCTCCTGCAAAAAAAAAAAAAAAAAAAAAACCTATCTAACCCTGTCGTCCCTAAGCCCTACTGCTTTGTACGTATGCTCTTTTAAAATAAATATTTCTCAATGTACAATACTCATTTTTGCCCAAATCTTCATATAACTTCACAATGCATTCTTCCCTCTTCTCCATAGTTAGTTTCTTATATAGTATCCCCACTCTTAAGCTAACTTAAAGCTACTGAGCTCAGATATGTATACTAAGGGACGAGGCAATGCAGCAACACACAACAAATTAACACAAACAGCAATGACAAAAAAATGCAAATTGGCGAAGCAAGCAGCAGTAAATGTAATAACTTATAGCTAAACATGACAAACCCACAAGCAGAAAAAATAGTACACTAAAGACAACAATGCAGATAAAGGAAATGTATATTCACATCTTAATATTTATGTCATTAAAGCGGTGCACCACAAAAACTTATTCTATGAAATAAATTACCAAGTACTTGAAAAGAAAATTATGTATGCAGTTCCTGTGAAGGGAAATGTCTTTTTGTGCTCCTTCATTTTTTTCTTAAGTAGATCATAAAGTTATTATTTACTGGATCTGTAGGCATAAAATATCTATATTAGTACATCTATAAAATTTTATTTTAACCAATGTTGCAGTGCAGCTAGAAACTAGATATTAAACAAAATGAGCAATCTCTCAACTAGAAAGACAATAGATATAAAATGTTTCTAATCATTTCATTATGCATTTTAGTAAATATCATAAATTAGGAGCTCACCAGAGTAATCATATGTTTTCAAGTTTGAGCGTGTCGTATTTGCGATGCTTTCTACAAAGAAATGTCAATAGCGAGGATAATGGCCTCCTTTTTTCTCCACCTGTGCCTCTGAAAGGCACACACTAATGACTTTTTTCCAGGCGACTGTCGCGCAGCTGGGTGCCCACGGCGCATTATGTGAAGGTGGTCACTTAACTTTCTTACCGAAATATTTACGACACCAGTTTGCACTACAGTGGCAGTCTCATATAAAATTTCACAGGTCGAAAAATTACAGTAGAAATGTGTAGAAACGAAATCTCATGAGTAACAGTGTTGTGATACATACACGCATGGACACACAAGTCACAACTCTTAAATTACGATTGTTGGTTTCCAACATCCTTTTTCACAAACCAGAGTCCCTAAATTTTATTCATTATTCATATACATATGAACACATAATCACATTCCTCATATACGGTAGCATCAGCTTATTGATCATAAACATGCCTCAACAGCATGGTACACATCATCATCATAATAATAACATAATAACAGATCAGTCACATCTTAAAATCATCGTAGCTTCCTCCAATAATTTCAAAACCTAAAAAAAAATTCTCTGCTCATTTCAATAGTGCCATCTACCTCAAACGTACTTTAAAAATCATGATCCCATACCAAATACATCATTCAAAGCTCTCATAGTATCACAATAGTTGCGAAAAAATATGAGCAGTTCACAAAGTACAGACGAAATACAATTTCATAAGTATGAAGTTATCCAACTGTGTAATTGTGTAAACATGTGCCACTGATATAGTAAAAAAAAAAGTGTGTCTCTCTCAGTTAAATGATCAGATAGCTGTGTAATTCTGTGTTAGAGAAATATGGTACTGATGTGTAAAGTTTTATAAGCAAATACCATATTAGCTAGGGCTTCTTGTGCTTGCCAAACAGATGTTACACAAAGTAAGCACGTACCCCCCTGAGGATTAATGTAATTATACCCTCAGGTGTTACGGATTACAGCAATGGAATGAAATGTATCATGGAAAACTTTCTTTGTAATTCAAAAATCCTTAAAAATAAATGTTTTAAGTACAAAATTAATCACTCAAATACGTGTACTGTAGCGCTAAACTGTGCGTCTTCTTGTAAGATAATCTCTATGGAAGTGTCGTAGTTATCGTCCTCCGAAAGCTAAGTTCTCCAGAAGTCAATGTACTTACCTCATGATAAACGAAAGTGAAATGCTTTGCGTATAGATATCTTAGTTATTACACTTATTGCCGTGATGAAGAAAGTACTGTGCTGTAACATATTGTTGTGCTACGGAAAAGGCTGTCTCATTGTCGCTATACCACAAAAGTTACTACTAAAACATGTTTTACTTTCCAGAATAATTCAGAAAAACTGTGCAGATATAAAACAGAAACAGCACAAAAGCAACAATGTAAATTGTGTCACATATTAGTACTGTCGTGATATAATCGTGTAGCTGTCACATAAACTAGCCACTGTGTCATCTGGTATCTCACAGAAAGGACTTTAAATCCAGAATGTATTTTCAAGTAAACGAAAATGTTGCATTAAAATCTCAATAGCAGTAGTGGTAAATGTTCTAACTATGTGAGTCTTATAGTCGTTACGTAATCGTGCAACTAACAAGCAAGAATGTACACACACAATAACACTGTGTCGTCTGTTCACAATAACAATGCATTCGTAATTTCTGTTGAAGTAAGTTCTCTTGGTTCTTGACTGGATATTTAACTTCAAACATTGTTGCATGTTAACAGATTCTAAGTCTGACAAAGCATACTAGTAATGTAAAGTGAAAAATTATATGGCAAAGACTAAGTTAAAAAGCAGATTATCTCTCAATAAATGTGGTGCAATCTTTTACCCTTTCTAGTGCACAGAGTTTCAACATCAAAGCAATTATCATGTTGTAATCATTGGTAAGGAATGCTCAAATTTTTCTCAAGGTTAGCGTCTATGTTATTTTACTCTGAGCCAGCCGGCGCACGTGGCTGCCTGCGGTGCGAGTCATTGTCTGTCTCTTTGTTGGCGCGCGTCGTTATTGGGATTAGGAGACCTAACTTCTACAAATTCACATTGTCGAGAGGGCCCTGCCCTGTTTGAATCCCGCCAGTTCTGATGAAATTCGGATCTGTCGTTTCGTCGGTAGTTTACATAGTTTCTTTTTTGTTGGTCATGTGGTGAAGAATTTCTCCCAGAATCGTAACTGCGCGGTGGACCGTTGCGTCTGACGTTATTCTGTCTCCCGTGATAATAATAGTTCTGGGTGCCATATTGCCTGTTTCGATGATTGTCTCTGTCATATTCATTACTACGGAAATGCGATCTTTCTCTGTAACTATTACTCTGCCAGTGGTTTGTCATACGGGTGGTGTCTGTTTTGGTCATGATTTACGTTGTAAGAATAGCCTTGTCGTGTCCAGTAATTATTTCTTTCATCGCGGAATTGTGACGGATGTGACCTGTAACTGTTGTGTTGCTGTTTTCGCGTCCCGCGATTGTCAGTGTCGATTTCCAGATTTTTTAAGAGTCCCTGAAAAGCTTCAGTGTCGTTTTTGCAACGTCCTGCCAAAATAGTATGTCATAAATGTTCAGGTAATTTGATTAAGCAAATGCACATGAGTTCTGAGGGGCTGTATGGGTTTGAAAGATACTGATTCTTATGCAACATGTCTTCAAAATATTTCACAAGACTGGAAAATTCATATTGTTCGAAATGTTTCATCATTATGATGTTATGTTTTACTCGGTCTTGTGTAGCTTGAGACCAATATGCTGAGAGGAAAGCATGATAAAATTCTCCTTCACTGTGACAGTCGTGAATGACCGATCACATTCTTTCAGCTGGTTCGTTCTCTAAGTAGCCACTGTGCTCTAACGACCAGTTGGGAGGAAAACAATGAGAGAATTGATGGAGCCACACTTGTGAATGAATATCTTTGCCAGAATTCTTAAATGTTTTGAATTTGCATATAGTAATGAACAGTTTATAGTCAAAATCATCGTGTCGGCGAGTAGCATATCGGTCATTGTTACGTCGTGTCGGCGGTTCCATCTCAAAATTCGGTGCACCTTGCCAATTTCTTTCATAATTTCCGAAATGCCCTGTGTTATTATTTTGTGGCTTTTCTGTATTTCTAAGTACCTCTTCTCGTGTTGGGGCGCGAGTGTCCTCCGAAATATGTAATTTTTTTAATACTTGTGCCAACTGATCTTGTACCTCCCGGATTTCTCTTTTGTGTTGCGTATTAATTTGATTCTGATTTTGTTTGAATTTCTTAGTTTGTTCATACTCTTCTGTGTCAGTGATGGCTACAGGTCTTGTGTCATTCAGATCATCATCTACCTTTGCAGATAAGTTAGTGAAAAGTTCGGCTACTTTCTCCGATAATGTACTTATTTCCTCAGTGTGTTTTTCTGAACCAAGTTTCAGAGTGTCCATTTGTGTTGAAATCGTATCTACTGTGTCCTTTAAGTTTTCCTGAGTTTTTGCAAGTAGCGTAACCGAATCGGTAGATGCAACTGAGTCAGTTTTAGCCCACAAGGTCTCAAGATTTTCATGAACAATGGTTTGCAGTTTTTTTATGGCTGCTTCGTGATTCTGTAATGCATTTTCATGCCGCAAAAAAATAGGTTGAAAATGCTCACAAATTTGTGTTTTACGTCATTACAGACATTTTGATATTTCGATTCAATGTTATGTAACTCAGTAGTTAACTCTTCACGTGTTTCTTCAAGCGTGGTGTCTAACTTCCGAAGATTTTGTTCCATTGTGTCTAACTGTTGCTGTGTTTGTCTCTGGTGTTGTTCCATTGTGTCTAACTTTTGAAGATTTTGTTCCATTGTGTCTAACTTTTGAAGTTTTTGTCTCATTTGTTGCATTAATTGTAATAACAATGCACTGGTGTCTGAAACATGTTCCTCAGTGCTATTCGACAATGCATTTGAACCGGCAATTTTCGCATTTTGAAAAGTGTGTCTTGACTTATTTGAGAAAACGGCGAGGACGCAAAACCTGAATCTACAGTATTTGCTAGATTGTGTCCTGTCATTTCGGATTCCTGAGGCAAGCTGTTGCCGACCGATCGATCAATAATGCTTCCCTGTTCACTAATTGTTTCACTGCCTACACCATTATTTCAGTCCGCTCCATTTCCCTATGCACAGTTACCAAATTACTACTTTGAACATTAGTTAATTCATTAGACAGTGGCGCTAACACACTGCTTTCGTCTTCACTGTCATTTCTCAGTTTACTTTGGAGCCTAGTATTGCGTTTTTCACACGCCATTATTGTCACAATATTTCACACGACAACACAGAAAAGCAAAATTTGAAGAGCAAAATAAGAAAACACATTAACATAGCATTGAAAATAATATCTCGTTAATTGCAAGCGCAGCTGCGAAATACTTGGTGCAAATCTACATGCATGCCACAACTGTTTTACTGTACAAGAATGAAAAACTACAACTACAAAGGAAATTCTCTCTACAATTACGTGCTAGCAATAAATAAAGACTGCACTAGCTGCACAAACTACAAGAAAAAATCATAAGATTCCGGTGAGGTATCCTGGCAGGGTCGCCTTATGAAACGTCCCCTTTGAACAATTATACATGACTGTGCTTAAACTGATACACAATATTTTTAGCGCAACACAATCTGACTTTCAATAATCCCTACAAAAGAATGGCCCTGACTAACATTAACCTATACCTTTCACAAATCACTTACCTCACAAAAATCTTCGTTACTCAAACTACTGCATTACAGCGAGCGCCACAACTGCCAGCTAAATAAAAGATTCAAACTATGGAAGGCACTAACTACTGACCGGCATAGTTAGCAAATGAAAGATTTTAATAGAGAACAAACAATGTATTTACCTCAAAAGTCATATTATATATATCAGTTCATGACATCCAGTCTTGCAAATTTACTGTCTCTGTCCAGATCATTCGCTCTCACAACTCCACCATCTCACTCCCCACATCCACCACTGCTGGCGGCTCACCTCCAACTGCGCAACGCTATGCGCTGTTCACATCCAGCTGCCCAACACTACAATGGCAGACAACAATGCAAACTAGCCACAGACTGCACACAGCACAGCCAGTGATTTTCATACAGAGCGCTACGTGGCGTTACCAATAAGAAAATCTAAACAGCCTACTTACAACCTTCCTTCCATTATCAAACTTAATGTCAGAATTGACTCTCCGGTGCCTTTGCCTTACCGAAAGCGAAACGGATTGTCATCTAACAAATCCTGGATTTTCTTTTCCATTCTTTTCTGTATATTATTCTTATCAGGAACTTGGCTTCATGGGCTGTTAAGCTCACTGAGTGGTGCATCTCGTGCTTGTCTGTCAAAATGGTTCAAATGGCTCTGAGCACTATGGGAGTTAAAATCTGAGGTCATCAGTCCCCTAGAACTTAGAACTACTTAAACCTAACCAACCTAAGGACATCACACACATCCATGCACGAGGCAGGATTCGAACCTGCGACCGTAGCAGCAGCGCGGTTCCGGACTGAAGCGCCTAGAACCGCTCGGCCACCGCGGCAGACCCTTGTTTGTCCTCGCTGTCTTCGTGACTGTGTGGATGATAGTTTTCGGAAAGTATGATAATATGTCTCCATTCTCACTGATTCTACACGCAAAACTGAATAGTCATCGGTTGAAACTTCCCTCAGTGATTCGGGGGTATGTTATCTATTCCTGCTACCCTATTTTATTTTAAGTCTTTAAAAGCGCCATTACACTCTGACCCTGACGGCAGATATCTCCCCCCTCGTGTCAGTTCCACAATCGTAGTGTCATTCCTAGGGGTCGTCACACATGTTTGTTCTTCGTCTGCAGTTGGAAGCATTCGTGATTTGCGCACGGAATGACTGTCTGTTCGTCGTTCAGAAATTTTGGTGGTGCAGAGTAATTCAATAACTTTACTTAGCTTGTTGCTGCAGACGACTTCGGGCTAATTGTCCTACGTTATGTATTACATACTCATCATTTAAGGTACTTTAAATTCAATATATATATGTTTGAAACTGCTTTCATTGCTGGAACTTTCATTTGCTCGTTTCTGGAGGCGGCCGCTGTGGCCGAGCAGTTCTAGGCGCTTCAGTCCGGAACCACGCTGCTGCTACGGTCCAGGTTCGAATCCTGCCTCGGGCATGGATGTGTGTGATGTCCTTAGGTTAGTTCGGTTTACGTAGTTCTAAGTCTATGGGACTGATGACCTCAGATGCTAAGTCTCATAGTGCTTGGAGCCATTTGAACCATTTTCGTTTCTGGAGGGTGAAAAGAATGTCTGTCGGTCGATCAAAATTGTTAGCGTTCCAAATGCTAGTGATGCAAAAGTACATTTCAAAAATCAGTATGGGATGTATATGGCGTGGAGACTGTAGTTTTAATGGAATCTTCGTTAAAAGTGACAGGGAGTACCCCACACAGTGGCATAGTGTTAAAATAGTTCTGACAAATGTTTTGGAACCTATGTAACGAGCATCTGAGTCCATTTCTTTGCTGGATGGCTGGGTATTTTCACCATAAGCAAATGACATTTTGAAATCAGGAGTGAGTCTGTATGCACGTATACTGCATGGGAGACTGTAGTTTTAACGAAATCTTTGCTATTGTTGGGAGGGATTAAGACACACGGAACAGCATCATTGTACCGAATTAGCACTGACTGACGTCTGGAAACAGGGGGACAGTATTTCGCAAATAATTCTTTTATGTGTGCTTCAGATTCCACATTTATTGCACTCAAGAGCTGTTGGAATACGTTTGCGACCTTGCATTGAACTTTCGTTAATCTTAAGAATGAGCGAGTGACTGAAGTCATAAACAGCACATCTCGTCTCAATCGTCCCATTATCTTAAGCAAAAAAATACCACAGATCTACTCTCGCTCCACTGCAGCACATGCCGCTTCCTGCAGACCATGTGTTTTTACGAATCCTTGACTCTGCGATGAATCTAGAGCTGTTAATTTTAATGTCGCATCACAAAGCACAATGAGTACTGATGCACTAACGCTACTGATGATGAAGACGGGAATGCCGAGACAGAATATGTCGTACTTAGCCATCAACTGCCATCCCTTCCCCCCCCCCCCCCCCCTCCAAACCTCGCTAAATAACATCCGACTCTACCTGAACGAGTCCCACCATACTTCACCATACGTTCTCAGTTACTACAATAACTTTGAGGTTAACGTCAGCTGCTATGCCGGCACTAACATGTATACACCCATTTGTGGTTAAATGATTCGTACTGGTGAATAGTAACATCAATTCGATAGCTCAACATTACGTAGTCGCTGGCTCACACTCATGTGAGCCCACATATGTTCATGTTACGTGGCTGATTTGCGAAGTAAGAGCACCACGCAGATGTTGCTAGGATCATGTAGGTTGGCAGAACCATTCGAATATATAAAGAAAAAATAAAAATAAAATTCTTGGGGTAAAACGACCTATTTGTCCCGGAAACGTAAGGATGGATTAGGGTATATATGGAAATATATAGTCAATCATTTTTTATTCGATCAGCGCTTGAAATTGGGATGTAGCGTAATCGATAATACTGGTTCCATGTACCCTTCAACATGCACTGTACAGCAGCTTGTGGGGTACTTGTTTCGTATATGGGATGTTCACAGTTGACCAGAGCGTAACTATAGGTATTGCACATAAATAGCACTAGAAATCACGTACGGTGTTGTCGGAAGAGTTAACTGCAGTGGAATACCTAGCAGTAAGCGTCTGGAGCGAGCTAAAGGAGAATGCATTGTGTTATATTCTACAAAATGCATTACACTGTGCTCTCTGTGATAATAATATTTATTCTGCTGCCGGTTTCGATCTTAAACCATCTTCAACGGCAGAAATTTGCTCGAATCTTAAGGCAAGTAACCCAAACACTAGGAACTGACAGGTCGACTTACGTGCGGCAGGCGAGCAGCCACATATCCCGTGAGCGTGTCACCTAGAGACTGTGCCACTGCACTTCCGACCTAAGTGCAAGTACTGGTGGGTTTGTTTCTAAACAAAATAAGTTCAACGACACGTATGTGCACTGCCCGCTGCTCTAGCCGGACTACGATATCATGGTCAGCCCACTCTCGAAAAGCGCGTGGAGGAAAAAGAAATGAACAACGCTGTGATTAAACGCTAAATCTTTCCCCTGAATTATGCATGGTTGGGTGAAACAGCTGGACCAGTGTAAGTGATTCTATTTCCATTGCAACTCGGAAGCTCTGTGACACTTCTAGAATCACATTGTCAGTATATCCCATCTGAAGAAAAAAGACGACGAATTTCTCACAAAGTGCTATGCACTCAACGAAGATTCTGACAGCATTATATCGTCGTATATGGAGCGCAGCGGACATGAGAGTACGATGAATATGATTCGCTATCGATGAATTGCAGGTATTATGTATCAGATTCTCTTTGTGCTGTCGTCGTATACTAAAGTTGGAATAGTCCTTACCTCTTCGAAGTCTGATATATTCTTACTTGAAGCGTGTTCGGTGATGGACGTATTTAGTAGTGCTGTGTGGACTTGTGATTGTATCTGTTAAATGAAGAAAGATTGATCGTGAAGGACAGCAAGGATAAATAAGATGTATGTTTGAAAGCGAAGAGAATATATATTTTGAATAATGTCATTATTTTTGAAGAGGTGAAGTTTGAGGTAAGACTGCAGCACTGCGCAATTAGGAATGATTATTTTCCGCTAGTTAACTCGCTCACAGCTGAGAGAAAGACAACCCCATTTCCCTGAGTCATGCATTAACATATTGATTGATTAAACTGTTTGGTTTTTATACAGATTCTCTGTTAACATAGTGCCCTTTTTAGCTCATTGTTCATTTTGTTAAGCATAGTATTATTCAGACCAGTATTATGCGTGAAGATCAAGCTAAGTTTTACTCTGTCTTTTTGAATACACACTTCATTCTAACATAGTCGTCTTGGAATATCATTAATAAACGAAGAACGAATATGTGTGACGACTGTTCGGTGTGACACACAGTGTATATCTGGTCGCAACGATAGTGGAGATGCCACGAAGGGAGAGCTATTTGCCGCAATTGGAGCGTAACTTTAACACATTCTGTCGGAATGAGGGAAAAAATATAGTGGAATTGTCAAACTGAGATCGACCGTGAATTTCGTGCAGCGAACCGTGGGAGCAGAGGTACCCGCGGGGCTTGGGAGGGCGCATGACATATGCACGCACTGGACCGGCAACTGAACAGGGGAAGTGCAAAGGACTAGCGGGGATGAAAATTCGTGCATGCGGTCTGCTCCAGTACATAGGCCTACCAGCGTTACTTACTTTTCCTTAATCGAGATATACACTCATGCTCACACATTAAGGATAATTGCAAAATGGGGTGCCACACAACATCGCATTCCACAAAACTCGAGCTAATAGCATAGTCACATGGGGAACACACATGACACAGATCTGTACGTCCACGGCGTTGGTGATAAGTTGAGAAAACCATCCAGAAACACATGTGCTACAAAACGCCACTGTTTCCTGCACATGTACCCCCCCAGCAATATGGGATATGATCACCATGCGCACGTACACAGGCCGCACAACGGGTTGGCATACTCTGAATCAGGTGGTCGAGCAGCTGCTGGGGTATAGCCTCCTATTCTTGCACCATTGCCTGTCGGAGCTCCTGAAGTGTCGTAGGGGTTTGAAGACGTGCAGCGATACGTCGACCGAGAGCATCCCAGACGTGCTCGATGGGGTTTAGGTCTGGGGAACAGACAGGCCACTCCATTCGCCTGACATCTTCTGTTTCAAGGTACTCCTCTACTATGGCAGCTCGGTGGGGCCATGCGTTATCACCCATCAGGAGGAAGGCTGGACCCACTGCACCTCTGAAAAGGCGGACATACTGGTGCAAAATGACGTTCCGATACACCTGACCTGTTACAGTTCCTCTGTCAAAGACATGCAGGGGTGTACGGGCACCAATCATAATCCCACCCCACACCATAAAACCACGCCCTCTATACAGGTCCCTTTCAAGGACATTAAGGGGTTGGTATCTGATTCTTGGTTCACGCCAGATGAAAACCTGGCGAGAATAACTGTTCAGGCTATACCGGGATTCGTCCGTGAACATAACTTGGGACAACTGTTCCAATGACCATGTAATGTGTTTTTGGCACCAGGCTTTACGGGCTATCCTATGACCAGGAGTCAGTAGAATGCACCTTGTAGGTCTCCAGGCGAATAAACCATGTCTGTTCAGCCGTCTGTAGACTGTGAGTCTGGAGACAATTGTTTCAGTGGCTGTGGTAAGGTCCCGCGCAAGGCTACCTGCAGTACTCCGTGGCCGTCTGCGGGTACTGATGGTGAAATATCGGTCTTCTTGTGGTGTTGTACACTGTGGACGTCCCGTACTGTAGTGCCTGGACACGTTTCCCGTCTGCTGGAGTCGTTGCCATAATCTTGAGATCACACATTGTGGCAAACGGAGGGCCCGTGCTACGACCTGCTGTGTTTGACCAGCCTCCAGTCGCCCTAGTATTCTATCCCTCATAACGTCATTAATATGTGTTCTTTGAGCCATTTTCAACACACAGTCACCATTAGCACGTCTGTAAACGTCTGCACACTTACTCGCTGGACTGTACTCTTACATGCACCAACACACCTCTGCATATGTGGACTGCTGCCAGCGCCACCGTGCAACGACCGCATGTCAAATGCACCGCATGGACATACCCCGAAGTGATTTAAACCCGCAAACCGCGCACCAGAGCGTTGTTTCACCATGTATCAGCATTATCCTTAATTTATGAGCATGAGTGTATATGGATGGATGTAGTTCATAGACGCTGGCTGCAGTACTTACCTTCTTCTGGACGCTGAAGGTGACTGAGATGGTGGTAGGGGTGTGGTGAAGCCACAGCCGCCAGCCAAGACAACTTAAGCTCTGTAATCGTAATGTTTTGTTTATCCACGTCCGGGGGGCTGAAGTATGGAAGGTTGATGTTCCTTAGTACAGTGAATCACTAGTCTGTTCTTAAGCTGGTGGTAGTGGCGCAAGTGTGAAGCATTTTAGGGAAGTATACCTTTCTTTCTAGAAACGTGTGGCGTGTGGCGTGCACACGGGGGTTTTTTAGGTTAGAGGGACCCCCCCTTGGGCGAAACGATAAAATACCTGACGGCTTACCAGAGAGGACATTATCATCGTTGATAAAGAACGTCCGTCCTCGGAGACCAAAAACAGGAAAAGTTAACGTAATATTGGTAAACTGCAGGAGTATCCAGGGCAAGGTTCCTGAATTAGTATCCCTTATTGAAGGAAATAGTGCGCATATAGTATTAGGAACGGAAAGTTGGTTAAAACCGGAAGTGAACAGTAACGAAATCCTAGACACAGAATGGAATATATACCGCAAGGATAGGATAAACGCCAATGGTGGAGGAGTATTTATAGCAGTAAAGAATTCAATAATATCCAGTGAAGTTATTAGCGAATGCGAATGTGAAATAATCTGGGTTAAGTTAAGTATCAAAGGTGGGTCAGATATGATAGTCGGATGCTTCTATAGACCACCTGCATCAGCAACCGTAGTAGTTGAGCGCCTCAGAGAGAACCTGCAGAACGTCGTGAAGAAGTTTCGTGATCATACTATTGTAATAGGGGGAGACTTCAATCTACCAGGTATAGAATGGGATAGTCACACAATCAGAACTGGAGCCAGGGACAGAGACTCTTGTGACATTATCCTGACTGCCTTGTCCGAGAATTACTTCGAGCAGATAGTTAGAGAACCAACTCGTGAAGCTAACGTTTTAGACCTCATAGCAACAAATAGACCGGAACTTTTCGACTCCGTGAATGTAGAAGAGGGTATCAGTGATCATAAGTCAGTGGTTGCATCAATGACGACAAGTGTAATAAGAAATGCCAAGAAAGGAAGGAAAATATATTTGCTTAACAAGAGTGATAGGGCACAAATCGCAGAATATCTGAGAGACCACCATCAAACGTTCATTTCTGAGGAAGAGGATGTGGAAAAAAAATGGAAAAAATTCAGAAACATCGTCCAGTACGCCTTAGATAAGTTCGTACCGACTAAGGTCCAAAGCGAGGGGAAAGATCCACCGTGGTATAACAATCATGTACGAAAGGTACTACGGAAACAAAGAAAGCTTCATCATAGGTTTAAGAGTAGTCGAATCATAGCTGATAAGGAAAAGCTGAACGAAGCGAAAAAGAGCTTAAAGAGAGCAATGAGAGAAGCATTCAACGAATTCGAACATAAAACATTGGCAAACAATCTAAACAAGAACCCTACAAAGTTTTGGTCATATGTAAAATCGGTAAGCGGATCTAAATCCCCTATTCAGTCACTCGTTGACCACGATGGCACCGAAACAGAGGACGACCGAAGAAAGGCAGAAATACTGAATTCGGTGTTCCGAAACTGTTTCACTGCGGAAAATCGTAACACGGTCCCTGACTTCAGCCGTCGCACGGACGCCAAAATGGAAAATATTGAAATAAACGATATCGGAATTGAAAAACAACTGCTATCACTTAGTAGCGGAAAAGCATCCGGACCAGACGAGATACCCTTAAGATTCTACAGTGATTATGCTAAAGAACTTGCCCCCTTTCTATCAGCAATTTATCGTAGATCGCTGGAAGAACGTAAAGTACCTAGCGACTGGAAGAAAGCGCAGGTCGTTCCCATTTTCCAGAAGGGTCATAAATCAGATGCGAATAATTATAGGCCTATTTCGCTTACGTCAATCTGTTGTAGAATAATGGAACATGTTTTGTGTTCTCGTATTATGACGTTCTTAGATAATACAAATCTCCTTCATCATAACCAACATGGATTCCGCAAACAGAGATCATGTGAAACTCAGCTCGCCCTATTTGCCCAAGAAATTCACAGTGCCGTAGACACTGGCGAGCAGATTGATGCCGTATTCCTGGACTTCAGGAAGGCATTTGATACGGTTCCGCACTTACGTTTAGTGAAAAAAATACGAGCTTACGGAATATCGGACCAGGTTTGTGATTGGATTCAGGATTTCCTAGAAGAAAGAACACAACATGTCATTCTTAACGGTTCAAAATCTGCAGATGTAGAGGTAATTTCGGGAGTACCGCAGGGAAGCGTGATAGGACCTTTATTGTTTACAATATACATAAATGACTTAGTTGACAACATCGGTAGCTCCGTGAGGCTATTTGCAGATGACACGGTTGTCTACAAGAAAGTAGCAACATCAGAAGACTCGTACGTACTCCAGGAGGACCTGCAGAGGATTAATGCATGGTGCGACAGCTGGCAGCTTTCCCTAAACGTAGATAAATGTAATATAATGCGCATACATAGGGGCAGAAATCCATTCCAGTACGATTATGCCATAGGTGGTAAATCATTGGAAGCGGTAACGACCGTAAAATACTTAGGAGTTACTATCCGGAGCGATCTGAAGTGGAATTATCACATAAAACAAATAGTGGGAAAAGCAGGCGCCAGGTTGAGATTCATAGGAAGAATTCTAAGAAAATGTGACTCATCGACGAAAGAAGTAGCTTACAAAACGCTTGTTCGTCCGATTCTTGAGTATTGCTCATCAGTATGGGACCCTTACCAGGTTGGATTAATAGAAGAGATAGACATGATCCAGCGAAAAGCAGCGCGATTCGTCATGGGGACATTTAGTCAGCGCGAGAGCGTTACGGAGATGCTGAACAAGCTCCAGTGGCGGACACTTCAAGAAAGGCGTTACGCAATACGGAGAGGTTTATTATCGAAATTACGAGAGAGCACATTCCGGGAAGAGATGGGCAACATATTACTACCGCCCACATATATCTCGCGTAATGATCACAACGAAAAGATCCGAGAAATTAGAGCAAATACGGAGACTTACAAGCAGTCGTTCTTCCCACGCACAATTCGTGAATGGAACAGGGAAGGGGGGATCAGATAGTGGTACAATAAGTACCCTCCGCCACACACCGTAAGGTGGCTCGCGGAGTATAGATGTAGATGTAGATGTTCTAGCCGTTATTTTTTACAAAGTCTGATACAATCATATAGTGTTAGGAGAGCTAATAGTTACGCCATACACAAAAAGTGCATGTGATATGTTCGTTTTAATCGAACGTAGGTATGGTGCGTATTTTGTTGTTTAATAAAATTTCTTTAATGCCGAATATCCATGTAATTTGTTAGATTACCGCGATATTTTTACGTTTGTCTTCGTGAAGTAAAAAAGTAGCTATTTATTGAGAAATTCGATTACATTTTAACGAAGAACCCATATCTATGTGTGTCGTCTTAAAAAATTTGGTAAAATTGAGTATTTGCGGAATACTGGGAAAATCGATAAAATTTACCTAAAAACTGTAAATAGTATCATATGTTGGAGGTGTTAGTTCTTAAACATTTAAAACTATGTGTTTCGCATGTGTTTCCTGGAAATCGATAAAATAGCAGCGAAATTTCTATTTGTGTGTCTCGTCTTAAAAAAAAGAAAACAAAAAAAATACCTCAATGAAATTAATACGAAACTGTAAATAACGCCGTATGTTGCAGAAAATAGTGTTTATGCCAAACATTCGCGAAAACTAGGTCAATACCGCTTGTGCTATGTTGTGCTGGAAATCTGCAATATCACCCGAATTTACAGATGCTGCTGCTGCTCCAACAAGGGCCAGTTTAAAAACAAACGTTTGAATGCTGGGATGAAGGTAATAACAGCGGAGTAGGGGCATCACATTTGTTTTAGATCACAAATTAACAACGTTAGAAATGACAGCTGTCACTTTAAGCTAAAAGCATTGAACACCTGCGTAAATATGAAGCTAAATCCACCACTAGGTGCTCGTCTTGATAATTAATTATGATTACGGTAATTATCATGACAGTGTTGCCCATTAAATGTGACCTAAATAAATAAAACACACGTCCATGTGAACAGTTTGTTGCATAAGGACCATTAAATTAGGCTAGCAGGGACATTTAATTAATGGAAAAACGCTCCCCCTCTCCACCCTCACCCCACACCCCCATCACCCCCGTCCCCCTCCCCTGATTGGGCACAACTGATACACACACGTTACTCCCCTATGCCTCATGTTGACTGAAAATTCTTCTTCCATCACGTCATCAGACAACTCCTCCCCTTCACATACGACTGCAATACACTCTTTCCACCTACCTGATCTCTCCTTAGCGTTTAACAGTGGAAATCCCATTGTACTCTTCGTGTCGCCTTTGCTTTCAATTTCATAGAGGACTGCTTTGACTTTTCTTGAAGTGAATCAGGCCTTGCGATGACAGTTTCTTATGATTTATTCACATTTCGCTGTGCCCATTTCGCCTTGGCTCCTCTACATTTCTTATTTGTTTCATTCCTGAATATTTTTTTGTAATTTCTTCTACAACAATACGGAAAAGAAAGGGAGATGATTCAGTGGTTCCTGAAGTACATCAACCTCTTTGTATTTATTAAGCGCCATAAATGGTTATTTTTGAGGATGCAAGCTTGAAAATGACCAATGAAGTCGAAATTGACTAAAAGAAAATGCAGTTACTGTTAATTACAGCCTGCAGCAGAAAAATTTCTGCTTTAAAAAGTTTATTTTGACTTGTAATACTTAATATAAGTTGTATGTGGAAACAATTGTCTCAGTAAATGTAGAATGCGAAATGGGCGTAACTTAAAAAAAAAATTAGATATATAGATTTGTTAATTTGATTTATGTGTGTTACATAGGACATATGCTCTTGGTTCAGTTGCATTTTACTACTGACAGCTGCATTCTGGAAACTTCTACAGCTTTCCATAATGTAACATTTTTACTCGTTGCTACTAAAAGCACATGGAAAAATAATTTATGCACGATTCTGTACATGTTTCAAAGTGCTGAAATTAAAGAAAATTTAAATAAAAGTTATTTATTAATTTACAGTTTCATAACAACAATAAAGAAATTAAAACTGAAATTAAAAATATTTCATAAATTCCCACAGTACATTTTGTAGCGTTCGTAAACATTTAAGCTTTGCAGTACTACGTTACACAATTTATTGGCTGGTCCGCTGACATTCGGTTACCAGTAGTGATTGCGAGAAAACCAACAACATTTATACGAGTAATATCAGAACTTATACACTCAAGTGGCAAAGAAACTGGTATGCCGGCCGTTGTGGCCGAGCAGTTCTAGGCGCTTCAGTCCGGAACCGCGCTGCTTCTACAGTAGCAGGTTCGAATCCTTAGGCTAGTTAGGTTTATGTAGTTCTAAGTCCAGGGGACTGATGACCTCAGATGTTAAGTCCCATAATGCTCAGAGCCATTTTTGGAACTGGTTTAGGCATGCGTCTTCAAATACAGAGATATGTAAACAGGCAGAACACGGCGGTGTGGTCGGCAACGCCTATATAAGTCAACAAGTGTCTGGCGCAGTTGTTAGATCGGTTACTGCTGCTACAATGGCAGGTCATCAAGATTCAAGTGAGTTTGAACGTGATATTATAGTCGGCACACGAGCCATGGGACACAGGATCTCCGATGTAGCGATGAAGTGTTGATTTTCCCGGATGATCATTTCACGAGTGTACCGTGAACATCAACAATCTGGAAAAACGTCAGATCTCCGACATGGCTACGGCCGGAAAAAAATCCTGCAAGATCGGGACCAACGCCGACTGAAGAGAATCGTTCATCGTGACAGGAGTGCAGCCCCTCCGCAAACTGCTGCAGATTTCAGTGCTGGGCCATCAACAAGAGTCAACGTGCGAACCATTCAACGAAACATCGTAGATATGGGCTTTCGGAACCGAAGGCCGATTAATGTACCCTTGATGACTGCGCGGCACAAAGCTTTACGCCTCCACACCGGCATTGGACTGCTGACGACTGGAAACATGTTGCCTGTTCGGACGAGACTCGTTTCAAATTGCGTCAAGCTAATGGACATGTACGGGTATGGAGGAACCTAATAAACCCATGCACCCAGCATGTCAGCAGGGGACTGTTAAAGTTTGTGAATGCTCTGTAATTGTGTGGGGTGTGGAGTGATATGGGACCTATGATACGTCTAGATACGACTCTGACAGGTGACACGTACATAAGATCCTGTCTGATCACCTGCATCCATTCACGTGCATTGTGAATTGCGACGAACTTGGACAATTGCAGCAGTACAACGCGACACCAGAACTGCTACACGTCCAGAATTGCTACAGAGTGGCTACAGGAAGTCTGTTCTGAGTTTAAACACTTCCGCTGGCCGGCAAACACTAGAGACATGAACATTATTGGGCATATCGTGCTGTTCAGAAGAGATCTCGACCCCCTTGTACTCTTACGGATTTATAGACAGCCCTGCAGAATTGATGTATGGTGTCTATTCCCTCCTGCTCGACTTTAGATATTAGTAGAGTCCATGCGAGGTCGTGCTGCGGCTCTTCTGCCTGCTCGCGGGGGCCCTGTACGATATAAGACAGGTGCACCAGTTTCTTCGGTTCTTCAGTGTAATAACTGCCCTACTACTACGACATTAAAATTTTGAATATTTCCGAACCGTAAGCGCGATTTATAAATGGTTCAAATGGCTCTGAGCACTGTGGGACTTAACATCTGGCGTTATCAGTCCCCTAGAACTTAGAACTACTTAAACCTAACTAACCTAAGGACATCACACACATCCATACCCTAGGCAGGACAGTAGCGGTCGCGCGGTTCCTGACTGAAGCGCCTAGAACCCCTTTCACACCGGCCGGCCGCGATTTATAAATTATTTAAAAATAGCTTTACAGGGTTTCGTCCCATACAGTTTATAGAACCATCCCATTTTCAGTAATACAGGGACTGGAAAAAAGATATTGAAGCACGGCGAGAAATCCATGCTTGAACACAAATGCAGATGCTCCCTAAGCATGCAGGTTGCGCTGTTGTAGGAGGTTAAAGGCGCTGCAGTCTGGAACCGCAAGACCGCCACGGTCGCAGGTTCGAATCCTGCCTCGGGCATGGATGTTTGTGATGTCCTTAGGTTAGTTAGTTTTAACTAGTTCTAAGTTCTAGGGGACTAATGACCTCAGCAGTTGAGTCCCATAGTGCTCAGAGCCATTTGAACCATTTTTTGTTGTACGAGGTGCATTCAAGTTCTAAGGCCTCCGATTTTTTTCTAATTAACTACTCACCCGAAATCGATGAAACTGGCGTTACTTCTCGACGTAATCGCCCTGCAGACGTACACATTTTTCACAACGCTGACGCCATAATTCCATGGCAGTGGCGAAGGCTTCTTTAGGAGTCTGTTTTGACCACTGGAAAATCGCTGAGGCAATAGCAGCATGGCTGGTGAATGTGCGGCCACGGAGAGTGTCTTTCATTGTTGTAAAAAGCCAAAAGTCACTAGGAGCCAGGTCAGGTGAGTAGGGGGCGTGAGGAATCACTTCAAAGTTGTTATCACGAAGAAACTGTTGCGTAACGTTAGCTCGATGTGCGGGTGCGTTGTCTTGGTGAAACAGCAAACGCGCAGCCCTTCCCGGACGTTTTTGTTGCAGTGCAGGAAGGAAATTGTTCTTCAAAACATTTTCGTAGGATGCACCTGTTACCGTAGTGCTCTTTGGAACGCAATGGGTAAGGATTACGCCCTCGCTGTCCCAGAACGTGGACACCATCATTTTTTCAGCACTGGCGGTTACCCGAAATTGTTTTGGTGGCGGTGAATCTGTGTGCTTCCATTGAGCTGACTGGCGCTTTGTTTCTGGATTGAAAAATGGCATCCACGTCTCATCCATTGTCACAACCGACGAAAAGAAAGTCCCATTCATGCTGTCGTTGCACGTCAACATTGCTTGGCAACATGCCACACAGGCAGCCATGTGGTCGTCCATCAGCATTCGTGGCACCCACCTGGATGACACTTTTCGCATTTTCAGGTCGTCATGCAGGATTGTGTGCACAGAACCCACAGAAATGCCAACTCTGGAGGCAATCTGTTCAACAGTCATTCGGCGATCCCCCAAAACAATTCTCTCCACTTTCTCGATCATGTCATCAGACCTGCTTGTGCGAGCCCGAGGTTGTTTCGGTTTGTTGTCACACAATGTTCTGCCTTCATTAAACTGTCGCACCCACGAACGCACTTTGGACACATCCATAACTCCATCACCACATGTCTCCTTCAACTGTCGATGAATTTCAATTGGTTTCACACCACGCAAATCCAGAAAACGAATGATTGCACGCTGTTCAAGTAAGGAAAACGTCGCCATTTTAAGTATTTAAAACAGTTCTCATTCTCGCCGCTGGCGGTAAAATTCCATCTGCGTACGGTGCTGCCATCTCTGGGACGTATTGACAATGAACGCGGCCTCATTTTAAAACAATGCGCATGTTTCTATCTCTTTCCAGTCCAGAGAAAAAAAATCGGAGGCCTTAGAACTTGAATGCACCTCGTATTTGACTACGAACGCCACCTGAGCAGTGTCTTCAGTACGTTTCAAGAGTCAGTGATGTGCAGCACAGGGTCCCGTGTAGCTGTGAGTGCATTATGTCGCAGCTAAGTGAATTCCGCCGTGCGTAAACCGTTTGTGCCCATATGGCGCGCGCTTCTGTAACCAAGGGAGCCAAAGTGTTTGGCGTTTCAAGAGGCACTGTATCGAAGATTTATACCGCCCACAAGGAAAGCGAGAAAACATCCGCTGAGTCACAACGCGCATGAAAGTGTGTGTATAGTGTGATAGCGCGGCTGTTGAAGATGTTTGTGACGAAAAATAAGAGGACAACAGCTGTAGAAGTCAGTGCAGAACTGAGTCGCGCTTGCGGATCTTGTCAGCCCGAAAATAACGCGAACGGAGCTCCATAACAAGGGAACTGAGGAGCGAGCAGGTATTCCGAAACCACAAATCAGTGATGCAAATCCATAAATAGGGAAACTTGGTGCTGAAGCCATTAAACCTGAACTTTGGAGCAATGGAAGGACGTCATTCGGTCGGATGAGCCTCTCGTGGCGTTCCGTGGGCGCCATGGTTATTCTGCAAGGTCGCATTACTTCCAAGGCACGGATTAAGTGACCATTTTGCTAATCAAGTACACCCATGATACAAGGTTTGTTTCGCAGCGGTGATGCTGCGTTCCAAGACGGAATAACCCCTGTTCACACAGCTCTCAACGTCCTGGACTGGCTTTTCGAGCGAGAACAGTCACCAGACGTTAATATTATTGAGACTTTGTTGTCTACTTTGGACAAATGTGTGCTTGATCGATATCCAGCACCATCATCGGCACCTGAATTTGCAACTACACTCCTAGAAATGGAAAAAAGAACACAATGACACCGGTGTGTCAGACCCACCATACTTGCTCCGGACACTGCGAGAGGGCTGTACAAGCAATGATCACACGCACGGCACAGCGGACACCCCAGGAAACGCGGTGTTGGCCGTCGAATGGCGCTAGCTGCGCAGCATTTGTGCACCGCCGCCGTCAGTGTCAGCCAGTTTGCCGTGGCATACGGAGCTCCATCGCAGTCTTTAACACTGGTAGCATGCCGCGACAGCGTGGACGTGAACCGTATGTGCAGTTGACGGACTTTGAGCGAGGGCGTATAGTGGGCATGCGGGAGGCCGGGTGGACGTACCGCCGAATTGCTCAACACGTGGGGCGTGAGGTCTCCACAGTACATCGATGTTGTCGCCAGTGGTCGGCGGAAGGTGCACGTGCCCGTCGACCTGGGACCGGACCGCAGCGACGCAAGGATGCACGCCAAGACCGTAGGATCCTACGCAGTGCCGTAGGGGACCGCACCGCCACTTCCCAGCAAATTAGGGACACTGTTGCTCCTGGGGTATCGGCGAGGACCATTCGCAACCGTCTCCATGAAGCTGGGCTACGGTCCCGCACACCGTTAGGCCGTCTTCCGCTCACGCCCCAACATCGTGCAGCCCGCCTCCAGTGGTGTCGCGACAGGCGTGAATGGAGGGACGAATGGAGACGTGTCGTCTTCAGCGATGAGAGTCGCTTCTGCCTTGGTGCCAATGATGGTCGTATGCGTGTTTGGCGCCGTGCAGGTGAGCGCCACAATCAGGACTGCATACGACCGAGGCACACAGGGCCAACACCCGGCATCATGGTGTGGGGAGCGATCTCCTACACTGGCCGTACACCACTGGTGATCGTCGAGGGGACACTGAATAGTGCACGGTACATCCAAACCGTCATCGAACCCATCGTTCTACCATTCCTAGACCGGCAAGGGAACTTGCTGTTCCAACAGGACAATGCACGTCCGCATGCATCCCGTGCCACCCAACGTGCTCTACAAGGTGCAAGTCAACTACCCTGGCCAGCAAGATCTCCGGATCTGTCCCCCATTGAGCATGTTTGGGACTGGATGGAGCGTCGTCTCACGCGGTCTGCACGTCCAGCACGAACGCTGGTCCAACTGAGGCGCCAGGTGGAAATGGCATGGCAAGCCGTTCCACAGGACTACATCCAGCATCTCTACGATCGTCTCCATGGGAGAATAGCAGCCTGCATTGCTGCGGAAGGTGGATATACACTGTACTAGTGCCGACATTGTGCATGCTCTGTTGCCTGTGTCTATGTGCCTATGGTTCTGTCAGTGTGATCATGTGATGTATCTGACCCCAGGAATGTGTCAATAAAGTTTCCCCTTCCTGGGACAATGAATTCACGGTGTTCTTATTTCAATTTCCAGGAGTGTATTTTACACGAAGAAAGGTATAAGATTGATGCAATTTAGCAATTAAAGTCTATATTAAAATAAGCTAATCATAGCAATAAAAATTGTTGGAAGATAGTAGAACATTGTTATTGTTGTTGTTGTGGTCTTCAGTCCTGAGACTGGTTTGATGCAGCTCTCCATGCTACTCTATCCTGTGCAAGCTTCTTCATCTCCCAGTACCTACTGCAACCTACATCCTTCTGAATCTGCTTGGTCTCCCTCTACGATTTTTACCCTCCACGCTGTCCTCCAATGCTAAATTTGTGATCCCTTCATGCCTCAAAACATGTCCTACCAACCGGTCCCTTCTTTTTGTTAAGTTGTGCCACAAACTCCTCTTCTCCCCAATTCTATTCAATACCTCCTCGTTAGTTATGTGATCTACTCATCTAATCTTCAGCATTCTTCTGTAATACCACATTTCGAAAGCTTCTATTCTCTTCTTGTCCAAACTAGTTATCGTCCATGTATTCCTTCCATACATAGCTACACTCCATACAAATACACTCCTGGAAATGGAAAAAAGAACACATTGACACCGGTGTGTCAGACCCACCATACTTTCTCCGGACACTGCGAGAGGGCTGTACAAGCAATGATCACACGCACGGCACAGCAGACACACCAGGAACCGCGGTGTTGGCCGTCGAATGGCCCTAGCTGCGCAGCATTTGTGCACCGCCGCCGTCAGTGTCAGCCAGTTTGCCGTGGCATACGGAGCTCCATCGCAGTCTTTAACACTGGTAGCATGCCGCGACAGCGTGGACGTGAACCGTATGTGCAGTTGACGGACTTTGAGCGAGGGCGTATAGTGGGCATGCGGGAGGCCGGGTGGACGTACCGCCGAATTGCTCAACACGTGGGGCGTGAGGTCTCCACAGTACATCGATGTTGTCGCCAGTGGTCGGCGGAAGGTGCACGTGCCCGTCGACCTGGGACCGGACCGCAGCGACGCACGGATGCACGCCAAGACCGTAGGATCCTACGCAGTGCCGTAGGGGACCGCACCGCCACTTCCCAGCAAATTAGGGACACTGTTGCTCCTGGGGTATCGGCGAGGACCATTCGCAACCGTCTCCATGAAGCTGGGCTACGGTCCCGCACACCGTTAGGCCGTCTTCCGCTCACGCCCCAACATCGTGCAGCCCGCCTCCAGTGGTGTCGCGACAGGCGTGAATGGAGGGACGAATGGAGACGTGTCGTCTTCAGCGATGAGAGTCGCTTCTGCCTTGGTGCCAATGATGGTCGTATGCGTGTTTGGCGCCGTGCAGGTGAGCGCCACAATCAGGACTGCATACGACCGAGGCACACAGGGCCAACACCCGGCATCATGGTGTGGGGAGCGATCTCCTACACTGGCCGTACACCACTGGTGATCGTCGAGGGGACACTGAATAGTGCACGGTACATCCAAACCGTCATCGAACCCATCGTTCTACCATTCCTAGACCGGCAAGGGAACTTGCTGTTCCAACAGGACAATGCACGTCCGCATGTATCCCGTGCCACCCAACGTGCTCTAGAAGTTGTAAGTCAACTACCCTGGCCAGCAAGATCTCCGGATCTGTCCCCCATTGAGCATGTTTGGGACTGGATGGAGCGTCGTCTCACGCGGTCTGCACGTCCAGCACGAACGCTGGTCCAACTGAGGCGCCAGGTGGAAATGGCATGGCAAGCCGTTCCACAGGACTACATCCAGCATCTCTACGATCGTCTCCATGGGAGAATAGCAGCCTGCATTGCTGCGAAAGGTGGATATACACTGTACTAGTGCCGACATTGTGCATGCTCTGTTGCCTGTGTCTATGTGCCTATGGTTCTGTCAGTGTGATCATGTGATGTATCTGACCCCAGGAATGTGTCAATAAAGTTTCCCCTTCCTGGGACAATGAATTCACGGTGTTCTTATTTCAATTTCCAGGAGTGTATTTTACACGAAGAAAGGTATAAGATTGATGCAATTTAGCAATTAAAGTCTATATTAAAATAAGCTAATCATAGCAATAAAAATTGTTGGAAGATAGTAGAACATTGTTATTGTTGTTGTTGTGGTCTTCAGTCCTGAGACTGGTTTGATGCAGCTCTCCATGCTACTCTATCCTGTGCAAGCTTCTTCATCTCCCAGTACCTACTGCAACCTACATCCTTCTGAATCTGCTTGGTCTCCCTCTACGATTTTTACCCTCCACGCTGTCCTCCAATGCTAAATTTGTGATCCCTTCATGCCTCAAAACATGTCCTACCAACCGGTCCCTTCTTTTTGTTAAGTTGTGCCACAAACTCCTCTTCTCCCCAATTCTATTCAATACCTCCTCGTTAGTTATGTGATCTACTCATCTAATCTTCAGCATTCTTCTGTAATACCACATTTCGAAAGCTTCTATTCTCTTCTTGTCCAAACTAGTTATCGTCCATGTATTCCTTCCATACATAGCTACACTCCATACAAATACACTCCTGGAAATGGAAAAAAGAACACATTGACACCGGTGTGTCAGACCCACCATACTTTCTCCGGACACTGCGAGAGGGCTGTACAAGCAATGATCACACGCACGGCACAGCAGACACGCCAGGAACCGCGGTGTTGGCCGTCGAATGGCCCTAGCTGCGCAGCATTTGTGCACCGCCGCCGTCAGTGTCAGCCAGTTTGCCGTGGCATACGGAGCTCCATCGCAGTCTTTAACACTGGTAGCATGCCGCGACAGCGTGGACGTGAACCGTATGTGCAGTTGACGGACTTTGAGCGAGGGCGTATAGTGGGCATGCGGGAGGCCGGGTGGACGTACCGCCGAATTGCTCAACACGTGGGGCGTGAGGTCTCCACAGTACATCGATGTTGTCGCCAGTGGTCGGCGGAAGGTGCACGTGCCCGTCGACCTGGGACCGGACCGCAGCGACGCAAGGATGCACGCCAAGACCGTAGGATCCTACGCAGTGCCGTAGGGGACCGCACCGCCACTTCCCAGCAAATTAGGGACACTGTTGCTCCTGGGGTATCGGCGAGGACCATTCGCAACCGTCTCCATGAAGCTGGGCTACGGTCCCGCACACCGTTAGGCCGTCTTCCGCTCACGCCCCAACATCGTGCAGCCCGCCTCCAGTGGTGTCGCGACAGGCGTGAATGGAGGGACGAATGGAGACGTGTCGTCTTCAGCGATGAGAGTCGCTTCTGCCTTGGTGCCAATGATGGTCGTATGCGTGTTTGGCGCCGTGCAGGTGAGCGCCACAATCAGGACTGCATACGACCGAGGCACACAGGGCCAACACCCGGCATCATGGTGTGGGGAGCGATCTCCTACACTGGCCGTACACCACTGGTGATCGTCGAGGGGACACTGAATAGTGCACGGTACATCCAAACCGTCATCGAACCCATCGTTCTACCATTCCTAGACCGGCAAGGGAACTTGCTGTTCCAACAGGACAATGCACGTCCGCATGTATCCCGTGCCACCCAACGTGCTCTAGAAGTTGTAAGTCAACTACCCTGGCCAGCAAGATCTCCGGATCTGTCCCCCATTGAGCATGTTTGGGACTGGATGAAGCGTCGTCTCACGCGGTCTGCACGTCCAGCACGAACGCTGGTCCAACTGAGGCGCCAGGTGGAAATGGCATGGCAAGCCGTTCCACAGGACTACATCCAGCATCTCTACGATCGTCTCCATGGGAGAATAGCAGCCTGCATTGCTGCAAAAGGTGGATATACACTGTACTAGTGCCGACATTGTGCATGCTCTGTTGCCTGTGTCTATGTGCCTGTGGTTCTGTCAGTGTGATCATGTGATGTATCTGACCCCAGGAATGTGTCAATAAAGTTTCCCCTTCCTGGGACAATGAATTCACGGTGTTCATATTTCAATTTCCAGGAGTGTACTTTCAGAAACGACTTCCTGACACTTAAATCTATACTCGACGTTAACAAATTTCTCTTCTTCAGAAACGCTTTCCTTGCCATTGCCAGTCTACATTTTATATCCTCTCTACTTCGACCATCATCAGTTATTTTACTCCCTAAATAGCAAAATTCCTTTACTACTTTAAGTGTCTCATTTCCTAATCTAATTAACATTAACATTAACGACTTGATTATTTTTATGGAAATAAGTAGTTGAACAGGACAATTACGTCACACACTATTTTGCCTTATATCATAATATGTTATAAAGTATTACATTTTTTTTTAATTTTTAGAACTGCAGGCGAAACGAAAGCAAACCCTTTTCCCGAAACATTCACAGGTGTATAAAAATCCTCAATAACATAGTCGAACGTATACCTTCGCGACACACACCTCTTTCCAAGTCGTCGCCGAAGAAGCCACTAGCGTCCCCATCGGCGAGAAAGCCAGCCGTTTGATTAATGATCGTTTTTAATTATTTTCTGATAATCAACGAAAAAGTTATTATATTTTTTCGCTCCAAGCATTAGTAAATTATCAAAAGATATGAATTTTCGTGAAATAAAAACGAAAACCAACCGAATTTCACTGATTCAGTGACATCAGCTACAACTTATTCATGCAGAAATACTTTCGAATAGGTGTATAGTCGCAGTTTACTCAGTTGAAAGCAAGACTATATAAATATACTGTTCATGGATGAGAAGCATGTACTTCTTTTGTTGACAGTTCTTATTATGATAGGCACTTTCCCTGACATTTAACAATTTTGCATGCGGTCGAATGTTTCACACATTCGACTGTATTCTAATATACGAATATTTTTGTAAATGTAATTAATTTTGCATTAAAAGTGAATGTATTCAAGGTTCTTGCCATTTGTGGCTCAGATGTAGCAACAACTTTGGAATTGGTTTACTTTGTGTTGGGAAATAGTTTTATTGTTTCTGCCGTTTTATTATCACGTCTGTGTGGTTTTCTCTTCAACTAGAGTCGTGGTGGCTTGTTTGCTACGTCAAACAATGTAGATATTGCATTCCATATAAGTTTCCCACGACGCACATTCACTAATTTAACTTGAAACCTAGTGAAGAAAATTTTACTTGTTGAGTAAATATAAGACATCTTTCTGCAAGAGGTCAGGTCTTCTACTGTTTTCTAGACATTCTTTGGTTCTTAAAGGAAAACGACATTCTTCAGTAAATATCTATGGGTTGCAAGAGAATCATAAATAAACCGTCGTATGAAGTACAGTTTCATGCCTCCCAGGGTCCTTAAAAAAATGGTTCAAATGGCTCTGAGCACTATGGGACTTAACATCTACGGTCATCAGTCCCCTAGAACTTAGAACTACTTAAACCTAACTAACCTAAGGACATCACACAACACCCAGCCATCACGAGGCAGAGAAAATCCCTGACCCCGCCGGGAATCGAACCCGGGAACCCGGGCGTGGGAAGCGAGAACGCTACCGCACGATCACGAGATGCGGGCAGGGTCCTTAAGAAACTAAATAAAGACAAGTGTGTTATTTCCGATTTTTAAGGCAGTGCAACCGCTCCGTGTTGTAAAAATTATCTTACAAATGAGTGTAAACGGTATTATTCTCAATCGTTAGATTCTGTGTTTAGAAGTGTAGCTTTCTGTCCGCTTGCGGCACCGCTGTTGCAGTTTACAGTCTGGTCCGAAAGTCCTGTCACGCCCCCCCCTTCCCCCTCCCCCCTCTTTTTTAGTCACGATGTGTATTTCTTTATTTCTTTACTTCGAACATGCCATAGCAGATGTGTGACAAACTTTGACACTTTACGTTCCAGCTTGTTTAGTGGTCCAGAAACGTCATTGTAGCCGCACAAAACGACGTGGCGCCAGGTCCTGCGTGAAAACTTCAGAATCATAGGCCGTGTGATTTCCTTGAATGCCTCCCTAACAGCTTGCTTCAATTCGTCAATTGCGTGGTATCGTCGTTTAGCGACACACAGCTTAATTTTTTCCCGCAGAGAATTATCGCATGACGTCAGATCTGGATTCCTCGGAGGACATTCAATCGGCGCTGGCAGATGCACTGATCCTCTCCCTATACATTTCTAGGTTTCTACTTCACCAAGAATTCTCGAACACGGAGAGCGTAATGGGAAGGTGCTCCATCTCGTTGAAGCCAACAGTCACCAAGAATAAATCATTCACGCAACATTTGCAAGTGCGAATACTGAGTCACTGCACCGCGAAAGAAATACGGCCCCATGATGTGCCTACTGGACACTGAAACCCAGATCAGAACATGTGGGGGATTATTCTCTAACTCTTCATAATAATATTGGTTTTCCATGCTCAGGAAAAAAAAATACTCCTATTCCGACAATATCGTTAAATTGCACATTCGTCTCAGATGAAAACTTTGCCTCGCTGTGGTTGCATCACAGACACAGTAATCTTGAGCAAGTTCATGTCTTTTTAAAAGATTTTAATTCCAAATCTTATTTCAGGTGTGTCAGCATAGTCGTTTTTGGAATTCCATGTCCAGCAGATCTTTTCCGCTCCGCCGAAAGCTGTTATTGTGGTCTTCATCCCGAGACTGGATTGATGCAGCTCTCCATGCTACTCTATCCTGTGCAATCTGCTTCATCTCCCAGTACGTACTGCACCCTACATCCTTCTGATCTGCTTAGTGTATTCATCTCTTGGTCTCCCTCTACGATTTTTACCCTCCACGCTGCCGTCCAATACTAAATTGGTGATCCCTTGATGCCTCAGAACATGTCCTACCAACAGATCCCGTCTTCTAGTCAAGTTGTGCCACAAATTTCTTGTCTACCCAATTCTATTCAATACCTCCTCATTAGTTATGTGATCTACCCATCTAATTTTCAGCATTCTTCTGTAGCACCACATTTAGAAAGCTTCTGTTCTCTTCTTGTCCAAACTATTTATCGTCCACGTTTCACTTCCACACATGGCCACACTCCATACAAATACTTTCAGAAACGACTTCCTGACGTTTAAATCTATACTCGATGTTAACAAATTCCTCTTCTTCAGAAACGCTTTCCTTCCCATTGCCAGTCTACATTTTATATCCTCTCTACTTCGGCCATCATCAGTTATTTTGCTCCCCAAATAGCAAAACTCCTTTACTACTCTAAGTGTCTCATTTCCTAATCTAATTCGCTCAGCATCGCCCGATTTGATTCGACTACAATCCATTATTCTCATTTTGCTTTTGTTGATGTTCATCTCATACCCTCCTTTCAAGACACTAGCCATTCCGTTCAACTGCTCTTCCAGGTCCTTTGCTGTCTCTGACAGAATTAAAATATCATCAGCGAACCTCAAAGTTTTTATTTTTTCTCCGTGGGTTTTAATTCCTTCTCCAAACTTTTCTTTTGTTTCCTTTACTGCTTGTTCAATATACGTATTGAATAACATCGGGGAGAGGCTACAACCCTGTCTCACTCCCTTCCCAACCACTGCTTCTCTTTCATGTCACTCGACTCTTGTAACTGCCATCTGCTTTCTGTACAAATTGTAAATAGCCTTTCGCTCCCTGTATTTTACCCCTGCTAGCTTCAGAATTTGAAAGAGAGTATTCCAGTCAATATTGTCAAAAGCTTTCTCTAAGTCTACAAATGATAGAAACGTAGGTTTGCCTTTTCTTAATCTAGCTTTTAAGATAACTTGTAGGGTCAGTATTGCCTCACGTATTCCAACATTTCTACGGAATCCAAACTGACCTTCCCCGAGGTCGGCTCCAACCAGTTTTTCCATTCGTCTGTAAGGAATTCACGTTAGTATTTTGCTGCTGTGACTTATTAAACTGATAGTTCGGTAATTTTCACGTCTGTCAACATCTGCTTTCTCTGAGAATAATAACACAAAATTGACAAGTGAAAGTTACTAGACGAAGGTCGTAGTTCAGAAACAAACAAGTTGATCACACTTTTCTGGTTGAGACTGTCTTGAAGCGAAGTTCAAGTAAAAGTCCAGCTCTTCCGTCAATGCACGGAAATAAAGTTCCCACGGAACAGTTTACAGTCAGTGTACTACAAGAATAATTTGAGTCGAGTTTCACAACGTCCACACCTGCGAAGACAGATCCGTCAGCGGGTGTCGGCGTGGGCTGGATGTCTTGCCTGCAATCCTGACTCAGAGTCAACTGCCGATCGACGGCAGTGCGATGGCCCAAATACTGTCTTGCGGCAGGTTATCTTGAGATCTATTTTCTGCCACGTTTGTTGCGGAAACAAGTGTGTTCCCGCGAGCCGAGATCCATGGAGGCAGGGGCCGCCTGGTGGAAAATCAGGAAATATGCTTCTCCGACGAAAAGCGGCGGTCTGGTGCTTGGCTGCCCTTGACTCTGGGACGTACGATGTGCCGTTGACCTTGCAGGCGTAACCTCGCAGCGTTTCAAATTTTCTCTTTGATGAATCATGGCTACAATAGCCTAAGAAGTACCACGTGCAACTGAGTGATTTGAACATTTAATTATTTGGTGACACGTTATTTATAAACTTTTTAAATAACAACATATTCAAGATTTTTTGACGTATTCCGCATCCATGACGACGATTTCACTTGAGATCTATGGAAGGAACATTAGTATATTTGTTTTTCATTGTAAACATCTATTGTCCATTCTTGTTTCTCTGGCGTTCTACATCCTGGTAGATCTCCTCACTATGCATTGACTGAAACGAAAAAGAAAAACATGTAATCTAATCTCAAGTTCACACTTTAATTAGAATTTTATATAGTATTGGCAATGGTTTGCTGAATACACCGGTCAGAAATGCGCCCTGTACAAACAGGCACGACACTATGGATCTAACTCACTAGACAGTCTTGGACTAGTTCATGAAGATACACCACATATGTGCAGTGGAAAGAATATGTTTTCACGTAAGCTTGGTTTACTGATTAAAAGTATCTCGGAGAAAGATTATATGCGAATTATCGAGCTCGAACGGTCATTAATCTTCTGCGGAAATAATTATTTGAACTTACATTGCTGGCTGGAAAGTGAAGATTAGACTTCACGAACTCAGACAGAATTATTATTGTTAGACTGGCTCTAAAGACTGTTTTCTCGTTATCTTTATTAGAGAACAAAGTGACATCCTCTAATTTCGAGACTTTCATTGAAGTAACATTGAAAGTTTTCCGCTTCGCACTCCATCATTTACAGTCGATTATATGCGTATTCGCATCCACGACTGGCGCAGGAGAAGACCATCCGGAGGGTATCGAGACAGCTTTGCAAGACACGAGTTAAGCCATGCTCTTAAAGGTGAATTAGGGGAACTTGCAGGTGTCGTTACGAGGTAGTCAATGTAGCCATCCACATACAGCAATTCGCGAGAAACAACTTGCGCTGTTTACATGGCTGACGTAGTAGCGTAACACAGCAGGAACTCTCCATATTTCATCCTAATTAATTGGTGAGTTAGGCAGCGGCATAACTATAACGAAAGGAGCCGCTATAACTACTGTTGCTACGTGGGATTTTAGTTTACCCTACGTTGTTGGAAGATGAGGCACTTAGATAGAGTCAAAAGCTCCCACAAAAAATCACAAACTCTGAGATTATGTGACCTTGAAGACCAATGGTGCAATGCTCGATACATTTGGTACATTGTCGAGGAAGCTGATTTTTCGGATATGCTCTTACATTCAGGTGCCAGCTTTGTGTTGCAAAATGATATTTTCGGCGCGTTCATGCAGCTGTGGAAAAGCCAGATAGAGCAAGCGACGTAATCGAACCAGGGGTGCTCCTACTGAGAACAACACAGGGAAAACTTTCAACTTTTTGTTTTGCCGCTCACATTAAAATTTACTCCAAGAAGTGTTCAGAACCTGGTAACAAAATGGGGATGCAGTGGCGTTGTCTCGATTTCTAAGTGTACCTATAGCATTTCAGTGCAATATCAGGAAGCGGTTCTAAACATTTTGCAGAAAATTACTGTTAATCCGAAAGAATTCTGCCAGATGGCTTTTCAACAGACATGAGTTATAAGTACTTCTCGTGCTGGCACTTGAAGCCTTACGACGTCTCATGTGAGTGTTATTATCTGGGCATTTAAGCCCACTTTGTTTACATTTGTGATGTCTTGTGACCTAGGTCATTAAACTAATGATGTAATCAAACGTATTAGTGAAATCATCAGTGATGTCATAATTGTTATGAGTGACATCTTCATCGGTATGCCACGTTCCATCCTTACCTCTAGCCAAAAATAACACAGTATTTAAAAATCCAAGATGGCAGAAAAAGCACAGTTGTGTTAGTGGAAAATTCAAAACCATGTCCTCCTCCAACCTACTTCCAACCAGTCACAATACCATACTCCTTAACTAGAGCCAATCACTGTTTGATATTAAAAATCCAATATGGTGGAAATGCACAATCGTGTTAATAGAAAATCTAAAACCCTTCCCTCATTACAACAGACAAATTGTGTGGTTAATACTCCATCCCCTTTACATGCAACTAATGACATCATAATATTAAAAAATATGCGCCAGGTCTTCACTAAAGATAACTTAACTTCAACCTAAAAGTGTCATTATTTCCTTGACAGTCAAAGACATCCATACATTACTTTCGTACAGTCCAATTGGGTGCTTTATAGCCCTTTCTGTCCTGTTTTCCGCTCAATTTAAAATAATACTCCACAAGTGCAGTAAATGAAAAAAATTACGTAGCTCTCAGCTTATAGTCAAAGATATATCCATCATTTCCATGGAAGTAACGTACCTCTCCCTTAGTGTCAAAGTGAATACAAGGTCAGAGTTTTGCACATGCACACCTCCGGCGTAATATTTAAAATCATTCCGACCCCAAAGTCAAAGATAAGTATTATATAAAAACGGCGTCTCTTTAACTTGCGTACAGACCAACTGTGTGCGTTATACACCCCCTACACCTCCTTTTTCCTACCGGTTAAAGAACAGTATTACAAAGATGTTCCAGATAAGAAGTAAAAACGATATACGTGATTCTCCGTCTAAAGTCAATGTTTTTTCCACTATTTCCGCGAAATTCCTCTGACTTAATATCAAAATGAAGCCAGAGTCAAAGTTATGCACATACATATCTATCTCTGGCGTAATATTAAAATGACTCCAAACTGAAGTGTACGCATTATAGGCATAATGAAGACTCTCTGCATACACCTGTGATACAGGTGTAACATTAAAGAGAAGCCATGGTCAAAGTAATACGTTATTCACCTACACATACCTCTCTTGACATAACATTAAAATGATTCCAATCTCAAGAGATATGCATTACATACGTAAAATGGCACGTGTACACATCATTGTATCTCATACGTCAAATATAATATTTAGTGCTTAAACTCACATGTGATCAGTAATCAATTCTTATCGATTTTCCCAGAAGTTGTGACACATTTTCCATAAAATTCCCCTCTGTACTGACTCATCATTTAAATTTCTAATTAAATGTCATCTCAGATATGTCCTTGTGCATAACTAGCCATCTATGGCTTGTTACGAAATATCATCACACGCTGGTGCGAGGCAGAGAGAGGGAGGTGTCCAGTGCAGAGAAAAAGAGAGAGAGATATCTCTACATTTCTCAGCTATTCTGGTAAGACGCAGCGCCGCTCAGGAGTAGATAGACGCTGGCTATCACTGTGAAAAGGAAACAAAGTATAGACCCAGTAGGAAGTAAAGCTGAAACACAAAAAAATATGAAGTTTATTAAATAATTTTTTTTTCGAACAATGTGTTAACATAGAAGTTTTTTGCACTATATGAGCAATTACGGTGCATGTCTGTATATTCATCGAAAACGGGTACTGTTTACATTATTTGCACTTTTACAATCAATGTTTTCCATATAAAATGCAGTGACAATGGATCACTAAATTTTTCACGTGAGTATATTGAGAAAATGAGTCTAGTTAACAAACTGACACTACCTTTCGTGGTTTACTCTGATACTGGATGCAAATTGAAGCCAGTCGCTGTTTGTAGTTATAGTACAGAGTCTGCTTCGTATTCTGATCATCTACATTTACAGAGACCATTTAGAGTGGGTTACTTTTGTATTCTGTAAATAAGCATACAGGATGTGTCTTAATTTATTATAAGTGCAAACAAATTAAACTTTAGCAACATACTGTTCCCAGGAGAGCTCGAAGATGTTCATATTTCGAAAAACAGAATGAAGGTGTGTGTACAAACGTCTATGCATTCAGTATTCAGATTATTAATGGATGACTGTAGAAGATAAGAGAAAGGACAAAGAAATTAGAGTTGCATCACTGCATAATTAAAAAAACACCGTCGCGACAGACGTGAGAATACACTGAAGTTTCAGGGTGCTGATAGCACAGATATATGTCCTTTCTATTATACAAAAAGACCTGTCAATATTAGGACGGTGTAGCATTACTGTTTCCCATTGGCATATTGTGTAATATGTGAGTGATGCCTGTGTTATCTCTATTCCCAGGAAAGATTAAATGTGTACTCAGCAATGTGAGTTATAGGCATCACTATGCTGTGCCCATCGTATTCCATAATCTGACAAATTACAACAAGCATTTCTTGATCACGAACCTATGTGCTGATTGTGTGTAGTTTAAACCAGTCCAAAATATAAACCCTACTGGAAAAAATGAGTCTATGAAATTTACAAAATTTAGTAAGAAACTGAAACTGCCTTTCGTGATTTATGCTGATACGGAATGAATACTTGAACCAGACGGTGGTTACAGTCACAGTGCAGACTCTGGTTCACAGGCCAATCACGTGCATTTATGTAGACTATTCAGTGTCGCCTAGAATACTCACGGCAGGTACAACACAAACATTCCAGTTTGAATTGCATAGAGACAGCGACTGCATGGAATTGTTTACTCAACAGCTCTATACAATCACTGAGATTGTGAATATCTTTTGATTACAAAATAAACAGATGATACTGAGCCCCGATGAAGAATCATCATTTTTCTCTGCAAACTTGTGTCATATTTGTGAGAAGCCTTTTGGGAAAGATCATGTAAAGCACCAGGAACATTGTATTTCACAGGTACATACTGAGCACATCCCGGCTGCAACGTGAGTAATAGGCATCGCTGTACTCTGTCCACCGTGTTCCACAGTGAGAAATTAAAACAGGCATTTCTTGATCGTGAACCTATGTGACTGAACGACGGTATGCGAGAATGAATAAGAAGTTAAGCTTATTAAAGATCTCGTTTCTATTATACTACAAAATATGGAAAAATATAAATCTTTCACAAAGCGTGTTCCAGTAATGCATCAGGAGAAGAAGTGCAACATAAACTTCGGGTTTATTGATTCATTAAATTATCTGAGCTGTTCTCTTGAAAAGCGTGCATCTTACCTGGAACCAGAAGAACTCAAGATAATGGAGGGACATGTTTCCAATGATCATGAGTTTAATTAACAAGAAGGGAGTACTCCCATATGAATATGCAAATATGGAAGATCACCTATACTCAATAGAAAGTTTAAGGGTCTATTAACAGGCGAAACCAAAACTGCGGCAAAGTACCAGAGAGTGTGCACTATATGGAACGCATTTAAATGCAAGACACTGGGAGAACAGATTGATTTATGTTTCAAAATTGATACGCTGCTCCTTGCTGACGTGTCTGAAAACTTTCGCATTGCTTGCCTTAAGAGGAGTGAAGTAGACCCGGCACATTGTATTACCGAACCTGGTATGGTATGTGACGCTCTGCTGAAAATTACCGAAGGGGAACTGCAGCTGACAACTGGTATCGAACAACTCCAGTCTGTTGAACAAGACACCAGTTGAGGAATTGTTCATTGTCATTGCAGACATGCAGTTGACAAACAGATTCATGTCCCATTAAGATGAAAAATCGAGTAATTTTACATAATTTATCTCACTGTGAATAGCTTTGTAACTGGGACACGATAAAAACATCTTCTTGTATCGAATTTTGAATGGCTTCCTTCAGAGAACGTCAAAAATTTTGATTTTTGAAAAAAGTACCACTTTGGAAAAAATTATACCACCACCAGACTCAAAAAGGCAAATATACTGTTTTCGACATTAAAAAACAATGTCATTTATTACAGAAATTTGAAACAACGAAAAATAAATTAAGATACAGTGGAATTAATGACATTGATTGAATTAATGGGGAAATCTGAAAATTTGTGCTGTTACTAGGCACATGCACTGAACACTGCGCCATCCGGACATAGTGGTCATTAGAACTGCAAGGACCACCCCAGCATGCGTCCCATATTGTCAGCAGCCACACACTACTGATGGAGTGCCCCCTGTCCATTATCCTCGTTAATTGCGGCATTTCGCCGAATACCGTAACAGTTCGAATGTGGTGTGCACCAGAGAGGAAGTGATCAATTTGTCGTTCCCACCATAATTATATATGGGATGTCTGTTCTTTCAGACACCCTAGCTAACTGGAAAACCGTGACTTGGTCATATCGGACCTGATATCAATTGGTAAAGGCTGATGGTAGGGTTTGAGTGTCGCACAGACCCCACAATACCATGGACCCAAGTTGTCGAAAAGGCATTGTGCAAGCTGGTGGTGACTGCATAACGGTATGGGCTGTGTTATCTGGAGTGGACTGGGTCCTTTGGTACAAGTGAACCGATCATTGACTGTAAATGCTTATGTTCGGCAACTTGGAGACCATTTTGAACCGTTCGTCGACTTCATCTTCCCAAACAACGACGTCATATCACTGCGCCACAGTTGCTGGCGACTGGTTAGAAGAACATCATGGATAATTCGAGTGAATGATCTGGCCACCCAGACAGTCCGACATGAATCTCATCGTACATTCATAAATGTCGCACGGGACATAATCGAGAGGTCACTTCGCGCACAAAATCCTGCAGCGGGAACACTTTCGCAATTATTGACGGCTATGGAGACAGCATGGCTCAGTATTTCTGCAGGGGACTTCCAACGACTTGTTGAGTCCATACCACGTCCAACTGCTGCACTACGCCGGCCAAAAGGAGACCCGACATGATATTAGGAGGTATCCCATGACTTGTCATCTATCACTATTGATCTACCAATTTTGTTTGATGCAGGCTTAAAGATCTGAATGTATTTATGGCCTCAATTTGAATTTAATGGTCTGTAAGAGAGGTAGATTTGCTTGTGGGTATTGATAGCAGTGAGAATTTTGAAGAGCTCGTGTTGTGTAACTCGTTTTAGGAGGTCTAATTTTAAACAAAATATTATATAATCCTCTATTTCCTAGACATCTTACATTGTGAATTATTAAATCTCGTGCTACAGGCTGTTACTGTCGGTTCAAACCTAATGTTGTGTGGAGCATCATCCATTCTGTCCATTGGTTTACTAAAAAGGTTACGTTGCCAGTCCACTCCATGCCTCCTGCATAACTTTCTCTCAAGGTTCTACTTCATTTCCACAACCATCTTCTTGTTTCTCTGCTTTCATGAATACTGTACATCCATCTCCTTCGTCTAGGTATGTCTCATTCTCCTATTAGAACAGTTCCCCCAATCTCTCTAGTGGTTGAGAAACTGGTCTAAATGCTGTTTTAGATTATCTCCTCTATCATCGAACAGTGTAGTCCATATGAATGGCCCGAGAGGCTAGATATTACCTACAGAGTAGAAAGTATAGTTCATCTCTGCAGACAACTTAGAACTTCAGACAACAGGAACGTTAAAAGAGCTTCCAGGGGGTCAAGCAATAAAGAAATACTAAAAGGAAGCTTCGTGGTCTACTGCCATTACTGTGTGCTTGAGGCACTATTGCTATATCAATAGCTGAGTGTGAGCGCTCATTTATCTCCATGAATGAGATTGTAACCATGGTAAGAAATGCCGTTTTGGTAGATGATGTGTCTGATTTGATGTTTATCTGAAACTAGGTAGTCAAGGGAAGGCAAAATTCGGTTACGATTGTGGACAGGGCTGTAATCAGCTACTATTGGTCGCCTTTTACAATTACACACAATTTATTTTAATCCAGTAATTCCAGGCTCGACAATAAATAAAAATATCACACGTTATTAATGAAGGAATAAACAACTGTGTAAAAAATTGTGAGTTACAATTTAGCAAATCACCATTAAATACAGATACAGCAGATAATGTTTTAAAAGCAAGCCACTGCGATCTGGGCAGAAGGCCTTACACGCCAAAAATGACAATAAATTAACAATTGTTTAAAACTCGGGCCAATTTGCAAATTTCAGGTATTGAAATATTGAAGGCTAGTCGCCACAAACACAGTAGACGGCATCAGACGCCAGGAATGACACTAAATAAGGTTTTAAAGGCTCGCTGCGTAAATACAGATACCAAATTAGAATTTTAAAGCAAGCGACCACGATTACGGCTGAAGGCCTTACACGCCAGGAACGGCAATAATATAAAAAATTTAGGAAGCTGCAGTAAAACAGCAAATACAATAGCAAAGGTTAATTAAGAAACAAGCAACTGATCACCAAACGGGTGAAATAAGATGATGGTAAACTATGTAACACAACCCTTAACATCCTCTGAACACTACACTGCACGATTTATTCCAGCAGGTGACCAGAACTACGTCCTCGTATTAACTAGACATGTATAACCATTTATGTAGGTATTACAAGGTATTGTAATAAATAATACAATAATAAAACACAAGGACCAGTGCATAAGTTTCTTAAAGGATACTGAGGCAGAATATACCCGCAGAAGGCGGGGCTGAAGGAGCGTTACACTGAACTACTGGCCATCAGACATCCTTTTAGAACACACATGTCTTACAAGAACCAAAAAGCCACAGACGATGCTCCAGGAATCGACCTCCGAGAAGTTCCGGCAACAAACACTTTCGCGAGCGATGAGATAAGCAGCCAAGAGTTCCATTCCCTTCACAAGATGGTAACTCAGACTAGTGGCAGTCTAACGAATGACTAATGATAATCTTGCTGAAGCTACCTGACGTCCGATAAACCAAATGCAACGATGGAACAATACGAGAAAGCCAGAACCGGCGGTCTGCACTACGTCCCCAAAATACTGTGTTTAGCGCGCCCAGAATGAGAAAGGAATCATTACCACCAGAGTAGAGGAATCACCAGCTGGCGTAGAATCTAGAAAGCTGTCAAAACTATACGCCTTACCGGACAGCAGCAGCAAGGAAATGTACACTGCTGTTACATACACTAACGCCCCAGAGCAGGTAACTGGGGCGTTAGTGGCCACCAGGCAAGAAAAATTACCGCTGATTGAACTTAACAAATTGTAATAAGTAATAAGTAATAGTAATAAGAAGTCGAGGAAAGCTAATCAGATCTACCTTCCCCAAGCACTCCACTCGCTGCTCTTCGCCTCGGCGACACTACGAGCAGCAAGACGAACCCAAGTCACTGGAGAACCGCGAGATATCACAATAGTGGAGGGTTCTCTACTTGGATTGAAATGCACTCATCTTAAAGCTTGCTGGATCTGGTTTACAACGAGGTCGTGCACCCTCGTGACCACAGCCCTTCCATCCGGCAGTCCATGCGTGCTGCCAGCGGTCCTGGCGTGTTGTGGCACTGCGTGGACCTGGCTCCTCCTGAGTCCCCAACTGAACTGGCCCACTCACACGATCCGCAGAAACAAAGACGTCGCCGCAAAGATAGGGCAGCAGTTACTACATATCGATAACCACAGCTGCTACCACTAGCGGACAGGCAACGTTTGCGAAACTGAGTGGCGCCAGTCAACACGAGAAGAAAACAAACAACTGCAACCATGCCAACTAAACGATAGTGTCTGGCCTCCAACAGAGGGCGGAAACCTACAGACAGCACCAACGCGAGCTGCAGCACGGATCAACCAGTCTAACTGGACCTCCTCTTTCTGAATTCTACCCACTGCTTTACGAAATATCCTGGCTAGCAAAATGGTTCAAATGGCTCTGAGCGCTATGGGACTCAACTGGTGAGGTCATTAGTCCCCTAGAACTTAGAACTAGTTAAACCTAACTAACCTAAGGACATCACAAACATCCATGCCCGAGGCAGGATTCGAACCTGCGACCGTAGTGGTCTTGCGGTTCCAGACTGCAGCACCTTTAACAGCACTGCCACTTCGGCCGGCCCTGGCTAGCAACTGGTAGGTGATCAGAAAAGGAAGCCTCCTGTTGTAAAAGAAAAATGACTGCAGAGTAACATCCCTTTGAGCCTGTCTCGAAACTTTTGAAGGATTAGATGAGTACCAGAAGTTTATTTTTCCAACTAAAGACCTGGATACTTCCCAGTCATCAGCATAACTAAACCTCCTGGAATGAGTCATTGTCATATCTGCAGTATACAACCTAAATAGTAACGGAGTTGTGTTTGAGCCTTCGGGTAGTACATTGTTAATGGTCTTCTGGTCGCCAGTGGTATTGTCTAGAATTAGTTCGATTAGTTTGTAGCAGCACGACTGTTTAGGGTATGGAAAGTTAGTTTCGTGTGATATTCGGAGCACGAGTTACAGCCAGGTGTGGGCCAAATTGCAGTAAGTGACGCATACCAGCAGTTGCGAAGCCAAATAGAGGCCACAGGGGCGTAGAACTGCCAGAGAGGGCGCACACAGCAGTTTCCATGGTGCAAGTCACAGGCAGAAGAGGGCCACTGGCCAAGCTAAGTGCTATGCATATATGATGCGAAGCAGCGCACTTGGCAAAACAGAGGCCCACAGCCGAGTATAAATGATGCCGTTTTCTATCGAGATTCATTCAAGTGTGGCAGCTCTCTTGGACGGTGGGGCATATCACACCACTGGGCTACACGCAGCAACAGATGGGGCGCCAGCATCCCAGTCCACGGCAGTACGATGGTTCGACCCTCTGAGGTTGATGCAGGGTCTATAGTCAACCAGCGGCGGGAAACTCTTCAGCTCACTGCCAGGGACAGTCGTCTTGGCTCCCGGCACGTGCTGAAGATTTCCCGAGGCGAGGGCCGCAGATTCGGACGCCGGATAGTGGGTGCTTGTCCGTCGCTGCGATCTCAGCCACGCCGGCAAGGAGAAGGACGCAGCTGGCCACCTGCGGCTCACACCGAGCAGCACTGAGTTGGCAGCTAGCGCAGCCATCCTGACATCATCGGAACTCAGTGGGCCGGCCAAGGCCAGCACGACACAGCATTGCATTGCACAGGCTGCTGGGGTGTTTCCTCAGCATTGCGGGGCCCTGTGACACAGACTGAAGTGAACGGAGCACTGAAGTGGAAGCAAAGAAATCGTTTGGAAAGTTCTCACCGAGTGTTAATAAGGCACCTCCTGGTCCCATCCACTACATTTGGTGTCTTCCCACTACATTTGGTCATCCTGATACATTCGGTGGCAGAAGCCGTCACAAGAGGTTTCTCATTCAACATATTCTTAAGAGGCTGTGCTATTCTTCTCGGGGTATTACACAGAGCAGCTGACAGACAACACTCTCCCTCCATACGGTATCATAAGCTGCAGTCAGATTAATAAATACAACAAAGATTGTTTGAAAAAGCTAGCAGTTGGCAATGAAAGTATCCAACTTACACAGCTGCGGTTGCAAAATGCAGCCTGCACGAAAGGAACCTTTCCAATATGTATTTTGTTATACAGCAGTCTCTCACCTAATTTGTACATCAGACTCATAAGAGCAGTAGGACTAGAACTTAGACGTTTGTTGTTGGTTTCACCTGGTTTAAAGATACCAATGATTTTCGTCTGTTTTGTAAGTTGTGGAACGGATCCTGTTTGCAAAATGTTAGAGAAAAGTTGGGACAGCCATGTTTTAGTATGTTTTGCACAGTGCAGAAGGAATTCAGGGTGTATACCATCTAATCCTTGCGCTTTACCTGATTTAATGTCTTGTAAAGCATTTGAATCTTCTGCAGGAGTAGACATGTGGAAGAGTATGGGCTATGATGTGAACATTCTGCACTCACAGTTCTCAGTTCTCGCTTTACTTGTATTGCGTGAGGTCAGGAAATAAATGGTTTACATGCTGAGACGTTATGTGTAGCAATTCTATTTTGCTAAGTGAGGATGTTGCTGCCTGTTATTTGATTTGCAACTCCCGACTTACCCACCAGGCTTTTCTGCTTGTCTGTTTGAATTCAGGTTTTTCAACTGTGTCCAGCCATTTCTGGCGGCGCGAGTCGTCAAGACTGTGCATCAGTGATCTGCCATTTCATGTTCTCCAGTTTCTCATTGACCTGAGGCCATCTAGGAATGAGCTCCTTCCGGTTATCTCTGGTATAAACTTTCTTGCTCTGCCAAATTTTTCATAGTTATTGCTCAAGGAAAGAAAGCATGCCAATATCTTATCACACCTTTTAGAGAAGTCGAAGCAATTTACTTTCCAATGTGGGAGGGGAATGTAATTTATCAGTGTGATGTGAAAACCTGCTTAGTGTGTTACTGTGTGGAAGTGACTGCGTGGGAAGTGAAACATAACTTTTCGTGCGATTGCTAACGGCTGGAGCTTATCATTTGAAAATACAAAAGAAAGATTGGGATTGTATTCTTGCCTCCATGCACCTGACCTAAACGTGTATTACTCTTTGGCATCAAAAATTAGATGGAAATTGTGTTGTTCTGACCATGAAATTAAAGCTTCTTCATTGGAATCACTGTAGTTATTCTCCTATGGCTAGACGTGACTGTTGAAGTCACCCAAGTAAATAGCTCTGTGTGGGTGTGTGTGTTTGTGTGAAGGACTTGAGATGGTCGTTAAATTGCTGGAGGCTTATAGACGTTTATAATATGTAATTTTCCAATTTCTATAACAGCTTCGTGGGTATCATTAGTGGTTCCTGTTGAGATTAAGAATGCATTCTCTATTGTATTGCGCACTGAAGAGGTCATATTCATATAATTTTTGATGACAAGGAGCGATACACGTTTAGATCAGCTACATGGAGGCAAGAACACAATCTCAGTCTTTGTTTCATTCTACCCCTTGCCTTGAGTTGGTCCTTATCAGTCGCTTGAGTTTCCTGAATAGCGATGACATCAACATTATATTCCAGACAGATTTTTGATAAATATTGACATTTAGGTGCTTTCTATCTGTCATCTTCTAGTACTGGGTCAAACAATATCTTGATCTTTGGTCCTTGAAAGAACCGCTTTTGATGTTAGGAGCCACAGTGATGTATTGTGCTAGGAGATCACGGGAATTGTATACCAAACAATGCTGTTGCTTACTTAACACCACCCAGGAATCTCCATGATTATTTCCTGTTCACTGACAGAAACCGAAAGGAAACATGCCACTCTGCTTTATGTCCTCTCTATCTGTTTTATCAGTGTTATCTGCAGTCGGTAAGGACTTCAGACTGAAGAGCAATACCCAAATATCGGTCGAACGAGGGCTTTGTATACTGCCTCTTTCATGGATACACTATGCGTACTGAGAATTCTTCCTGTGGTGTGCGTACTGTAAGACCTTCAGTACACACACCATCAGATTATTTGACTTGTCGCTCTAACGAAGTAGGCGAGTGTCAGCAATATGTCTCGTGGTCTTATCGTGGCGTGTTTATCTTCTGCCGTTAGGTCAGACGATAGAAATGCCACTTGCACGCTTAGAGTAGCAGATTGACGGTGACCAACTTTAAACAGAACTTGATTAATTTTCACACACAATTATTAAAATAATAACAAGCATAAAATTACTTAACTTGGTTCTGGATGCTATTTACAGTTGACAATCTGAAGTTCCTTTGGTATTGGTACGTTAATCTTATTCTCACATATATCTCTGATACTTGGCAAAATTGTCTATACATTTATCTTCATGGCTATGTACAGGAATAGGGTAATCTTATTAGGTGCAGACTGCAACTTGGCTATAGACTGGTACAGACAAATGTAGAACTCGGTACAGACTGGTACAGACTAATGCAGACTGGTACAGACTGGTGCAGACAAATGCAGACTCTCTAATCAGAGGTCTGTACACTCGTTATAACATCTAGCGCGTTCATGTATCACTGCGTGAGTGTGATCCGTGAGGAGAAAAGGTTCTACGTTAGCAGCAATCTCATTGGCTGCGTTACATATTAATATGCGGATCGGCGGAAGCAGAATTTGGTCTGTCTCTATGGCAGCGCCACCTCGTAGCGCGGAGACGGACGAGCGCTGCGCCTGCACTGTTGTGCTTAATGGGGCGCGCTCTAGTGGGAAAGTTGTGTATGCGCTGACTACGCAGAACTATGTACACAACACTTCCGATGAAGCTTGCTCTGGCATTCTTTCAATTCACCTCAGTGTAATAAGTTAGTTTATAATGTTTATATGCCAACTGAAGCGACGAATGAAAATTTATACCAAGGCAGGGATTCGAAACCAGGTCTTGTGCTCACTAGGCAGATGCCCTAATTATTACGCCACCTTGGCACAGATGATTTGCACAACTGCATGGAGTATTCCAGCACGCCTCCCTACTCAGTCCAAATTCTCATTCATGCCTCAAGCCACTTGGGCTCTGAACTTGAATAGCACTGCAGAGACTCTCCAATTGTATTGGAATACCACCTTAGCATCGAACGAAGTAGAGGAGCTTGTCTGAAACCCAGGCATAGGTGCCTGCAGTTGTGCGAAGCATCTGCGCCAGTGTGGCGATGTGGTTAGCGTATCTGCCTAGCAAGGAGGAGAACCATGTTCGATTCCCGGTCTTTGTATAAAATTTTATTTGTCGTTTCAGTCTGCATACGTACATCATAAGTGTTTGAGAGTCTGCAGCTCGTGGTCTAGTGGCTAAGGTTGCTGCCTGTGGTTCGCGGGATCCCAGGTTCGATTCCCGGTCGGTCTGGGGATTTTCTCTGTCCGGGGACTGGGTGTTTGTGTTGTCCTCATCATTTCATCATCCTCATCATCATTCGTGACAGTGGCTCGATTGGGCTGTGTAAAAAATTGGACTCTATAAAAATTGGAACTGATGACCGCACAGTTGAACATCCCAAAACCAGATATCAGCACCATAAATGTTTGAGACCTGAAAAGGTATCTGGAATCGCATAGCATCATTTGATTAAAGCACGTGTAAGGGGTTCATCACCCTGCTGGAGCAAATGTAATTTCGATGTATTACTCACGCGCTGCCTGCGACTGAAAATATCTTTGCTGCAGCAGAGTTGCAGGTCAGAGCAGTCTCGGCAGCAGTTGCAGTCGCTCGCTGCTACAGTGCAGTTGTAGTCTGTCGCTGGTACAGCGTAGTTCATAGCCACGTATTGTAAGATAAATTTTATTATTACTGGCATGTGCGTAGTTAAGTCGCTTGTCTGAGATGTTAATATGAATTTGTTTCAATCTTTTTGTGATTCGTCAGCACCACTTGATCCAGATTTTTAATATTCAATTTTTCATATAATGGATTGCAGAACTTTATCAATAATGTAAAGGATTTTCAGAATATAATTTTTACCAGTCTACAAAAAAGGAAGGAATAATTTTGCCTTAAGTCATTATCAGTCCCAATCCAGTCATTTATTTACATTTAAATATTTCAGAAATTTTCGCAGATCATAATCATGTGTTCTTTAGTAATCAGACGACAAGCTGTGCAGCTGTGCCAATAAGCAAAGCTAGTTTTTATAATGATTAAGATATCAGACAAATTTTGTCCAGTATTAGTAGATACGCCAACATTGAACTAAGCCGTGCCATTTACGAGCAGATATATAGACAGCGTTATCTGGCGACACCATCATGAGGTAAGAATTTTGAGATTGATTTCACAGGGCCACGGCGTAGCGCTGCTTATATCAAAATTTATCAGTTTCATGAGTTGATATATTAACAAAAAATTATCATTATTATTTTTATACGGGAAGGTTACATACGTATACCTTGGTTTCAGGCAGGATCTCTCGTTTCGTTCGACCTTAAGGTGCTACTCCAATACAGCTGGAGAGCCTCTGCAATGCTGTTGGAATCTATGGGGAATGCCAAGTGGGCTGGGGCATGGATGGGTATTTTGATTTTCGAGGGAGGCCTGGTAGGGAAGTCTGTGCAGTTGTACAACAAAACCACTGTTCCAGGGTGGCATAGTGGTTAGCGCAGCTTGTAAGAGTTCCATGATTATGGAATTTGTTGCTAGTGCACTCGAGCAGATGTAATTTCGATGGATTGCTCACGCGCTGCCTGCGATATGTAAGCTATAAGAGAATCTGAGACCAAAGAGCAGTGTTGACTGCAGTAGGAGCTGTGTAGCAGTAGGAGTAAGTAGTTGCTAGCGAGCAGTCTGGTGTATCGTGTTGGCTGGGCCGGTTGTGGTCGAGCAGCCTCGCGCATATGTAGTATTGTTATATCAAGTCCCATGTAAATGTTTTAAAAATCTCTTAATAATAATCTTTCTCATAAAAAGTAACTTTTGGCAACCATTCATTTCAATTTAAAGAATATACTAATTTCTCCAATCCTTGGTCATCCCGATTATTGAAAGGTAAAATCAGTTGTTTCTTTTTCTACATGACAAATCTATCGGGCAGCATTGCACAGAGCTGCGCCAGAATATTTATTATTTAAAAAAAAAGAGATTTTTAAAACATTTACATGGGACTTGATATAGCAACACTACATATGCGCGAGGCTGCTTTTACCTTATACTACAACGGTCAGGCTCCGCCATCGCTCGACCACGACTGGCCCAGCCAACACGATACACCAGACTGCTCGCTAGCAACTACTTACCGCTACTACTACACAGTTCCTACTGCAGTCAACACTGCTCTTTGGTCTCATATTCTCTTATAGCTTGCATATCGTAGGCAGCGCGTGAGCAATCCATCGAAATTACATCTGCTCGAGTGCGCTAGCAACAAATTCCTTAATCATGGACCTCTTACAAGCTGTCTAATGAACAGAAGATCCAGGTTCGAATCCCGGCCTTGGCACATATTTTCAATTAATGACGGTGCGTAGGCAGTTACAAAGAATGGGTTACAATGGCCGAGCACCTCCTCATAAGCCTCACACTTCTGCTAAGTGATACCTGAGGTGAGGCTAAAAAAGGAAGACACTGGATAGTGAATGACTGGAAACGGGAGATTATGAGGGATAAGTCACTCTACACCCTGTGGTAGTCAGATGAAACGGTCTGGATCTGGTAAATGGCCGGAGAACATTGGATGCCTTCACGTGTCGTGCGGACAGTGAAGTACAGAGGAATTAGTGTTACGGTAACTGGGTGTTTCTCATTGTTAGGGTGTGGTCTCCCTATTCGCTTAAGAAAACTCTAAATGCGGAATGATATCAAAGTATTTTACAGAGCTGTGTACTGCATACAGCTGAGAAACAGTTCGGGAACGAGAATGCACGCTGTCATGAAACACCGTCTCTGAGGCAATGGTTTGTGGACAATAACATTACTGAAATGGACTCGCCTGTCCAGAGCCCGGACCTGAACGCAATGGGACACCTTTGGGATGAACTAGAATGTCTGGTGTCGGCTTCTGAGGAAGAATGGGCTGCCATTTCTCGACAGACATTCAGACACCTTAGTGAAAGTGTCCCAAGGAGAGCTCAAACCGTCATAGAGGCGAAGGGTGGACATACCTCATATTAATGTCCACTAATACGTGTAAGCAAATGCCCTTCCTGCAGTGGTAACAACAGTTCCCGTAAGACGCCGATGTTAGGCGCTGTCAGGCTTGGCTAACACTTGGATGGGTGACCACCAGGATCTATTGAGCGCTGTTGTCAAGCGGGGTGCACTCAGTCCTTATAAGACCAATTGAGGAGCCACTTGATTGAGAAGTAGCGTCTCTGGTCACGAAAACTGACAATGGCCGGGAGAGTGGTACGCTGACCACACGCCGCTCCATATCCGCATCCAATAACGCATATTAGCGGAGGATGACACGGCGGTAGGTCGGTAAAGTTTGCTCTTCCCGACAGAGTGAATAGGTTCATTAATGCCTTTGATCAACAGTGTACAACAGTTTCATCTGCGGAAAGTGCTGAACTTCTGATGTTATCCACAGAACGGCGTCATTGGATGCGTTATGGAGGGGTGTGGGGTTAGCACATCGCTCGTGCAGCCGTTGTTGGCTTTGTAGACCTTGCAGTCCTTACGTCTAATTAAAGTAGCAAATTAATTGTCAACACAGGGCTAAGGGACCACGTTCGAGTGCTCCCAAAAAGGAAAAATCCGTGGCAGTACCGGGAATTGAACCCGGTTCCTCCGCATAGCAGTCGTCACGCTGACCACTTAGCTATGGAGGAGAACCTCAGCAGTCAGGTCATTTGTATATATTGTGGACAGCAATGGTGCTATATTACTCCATGGAGGCATGTTCCTATCTGAATATTTCTGACCATTAAGAACAACATCCTGTTTCCTAGGAACTCTTCAATCCAACCAAACAACTGGTTTCATGTAATACGATTTTGTTTATCGGGCGACTAATCAGAACGACTTGCGGAAGTCATGGAACACAGCATTAGCCTAGACGCTGGTATCTTCTGCCTTCCGGATTTCATGAAAGAACATAGCGAGCTCAGTTTTACGCAATAGTTGCTTGTTGAATTCATGATGATTGCTGCCACAGAGATTTTCGGTCTCCAGAAAGGTCATATTGTAAGTTAGCTTGCGTCATGGTCACTATGTGTAAGTCGCAGGAAAAATTGGCGTTATGTGTAACTTGCGTGAAGCTCACTTTGAATAAGAAAATGCTATCTGACATTGAAATCAACGTAAAAGACTGGGTCGCTACCAACTGCAGCCACACGACAAATAAAGGGTTCGGCTGAATCGGAAAATTAATTAATTTAATCATAAGAAAAAAGACTCATAAGAGAACATTCATTGTACTATCATTCGTAAAGAATGGGATGTAATTACTAGTTTGGTCCAGGCATTGTTCACGTAAATCAAATATTAAAATAAAGTAAATAATGCGTGAACACTGTGCATAAGAGCAGCTTGCAGCAGCACTCCTGAAGTGGAGTAGGTAATAGAGACGTAACATCGGTACACAGGATAAGATTGGTGGCAAAGTTATTTATTCCTTAAAACATTGATGTAATGCATCTGCACAACTGCTGTTGCCTGGTAACTAAGTACAATTTCTTGTGAAATGGTACACGATTCACAACACACTCGTATGTCCACGTGGTTTGCGGAGACAATTTCTACATACTGTGGCCAAGTTTTAATCACATTCAACCACGCAGCCGCGAACAATTAACATTTTTCAGAAGGCACATTTGAATGGACATAGGGTGATGGCAGTGGGCCAACGAACTCTAATATTAAACTACGTGGATGGCTTCCAACGGACATAAGGTAAATGAGACAAAAAAATTCACGAAGAGGCAAAATTATTAAGGTTCAGGAAAGATCAGAACGTATACAGACGCAGTTGCAGGAAGACAAACATTTACACTGAACCGAGGGGGCACTTCTTACATATGCAACACCTTTGTGTTACGTTCTTCTTACGGATCAAAGTCTGCATTAGGAATCAAACTGAAAGTCTGCAAAAGCCTTGCATACGTTGCTGCGACAAGGTTAAACAATCTCTATAAGACGAGACGCGAGACCAGAAGCTAACAGCTCCCCTCTCGCTACGAGACACCGCGCCGCGCGGTTAAACCAACTCTCCCTCCTTCGAAGAGAGCTCGACTGCAGACCCTCGGCGTGCTGGAAGCAGACTGACCGTCTCACACACTCCAACGTGTCCCACGCGATTCCGTGGCCAGGAAAACGCAGAGATGAGGCTTCCGCCACCAACCTAACACCGGTAACTTTCACACAAGGAGAGCAAACCTCTTTGCCTATCTGAAAACTACAGGGGTTGCCATTCTGTACGATTACTGCTGATTCTCTGCAGCAGACTAAACCACCGTATAGCAACATGAAACACACCACATTCATTCAATCACGCCTGCCAGAGAGTTTTGTATCAGTGGAAAGTAAATAAAATGATAATGAAAGGGGACTGCAGGACCCTTCCAATATAATAATTGAGCATTCCGACGATAACTGCAAAATAATCTGATGCGTCGTCATGTTGGAAAAACATTTTTTTTTCATAAATGATCAGCGGCACTCTAGTGAAAACACGTTTTCTGTGGGAAGCCTATCATACAAGAAAACGAAGCAGGAAACATCAACAATGCGATGACAGTTTAGAACGTCAGTCAATTTTGTTTTTTTCCGTCACATGGCAACGGTTCGTTTTATGAGAGGGATCGTAGATTACCTTGTGCATCAAAGAGCTGTACTTTATGTTGGATGGGTCATTAACTCTGCCAGTGTCCGAAAATGGTGCTTATCGTCTGCGAATGAACGAACAACTTTTAACGATTCTGACAGTTCGAGGCGACTCACCACGCAACACCAGAAAAGGTGAGCAGTCCATTTCACTTCTTTCCAAATATTAACGGTCATACTATTGGTAAATTATTTTCGATTCACGAGGCCTTCCAAAATGCTTTAATGCAATAATAATTTATATAAGTGTCGCGCTGCATTAGACGGCAGGTAATGTACGGCAAATGCCACAGTAAATGCAGATAACTTTTCGTACCACACAAATGAAATATTTATTAAGTAAAATGTTTTCAGACTAAGTTGGTGCAATCGAAGTAGTGGTTAAAACGAGTTTTCTTTCGTTTTTAATGCCACATACCACGGAGAGATGTTACATGACAGACGAGAGTATTGCTATCTGTTGAGACTCGATAAAGAGATCGTGCAATAAAGACGAGAATGATATCTGTGAGCGAATGTAAACTCAGAGCTGGGCCAGAGATATTTTTAAATTTTGTTAATCAGTGGCATCGAAGTAATTGTAAAAACAATTTTTATTCTTTGACGTTACTGTGTAACGAATCTTGTTATTAATATCCTGATTTTGAGAGTACGAGTTGCGTTATTCTGGCTTTTATAAAATTAGGAGAGATTTGTTTGAGTGTTTATGGATATGAAAATGGATTTTGTTCTGAGACTGCATAAGGAAATATCATTGAGAAGTGTCGAATGGCTCCAAGATATAGTAACTTAAATTGTTTTTCAGTCTAAAGGGCAAATATTTCTAGCTATTTTCATTGTCAGATTGCATCCTGTTGGTCTTTCTTTTAAGGACTGCAATACTTCTAGAGTGTTGCACTTGGTTTAAGTAACTTATTGTAAATTGGACCACACTGCACGTGATGTGGTATCAGTTACATCTTAATTTTCAGAAAATAGCATGGCTTGGCGTCTATACACCAAGAAAGTAAAATAAAAATGATTTTCACAAGAGCTGGTCGCAAGTTTGACTTGAATTATGACAGAGGCAATTTATCAGTAGTAATAAAGGCCTCCTAGCGTATGACGCGGGAGATGCGGAAAATGCCCTTTAAAAAATTAAATATGTGTTGTTTTTCTACAATCTGCGGACATTTGCTTGCCGCACTATAAAGCCGCGAATAAAATTTCAAATGCAGAAAAGTATTTCTCGTGAAACACAGCACTTAACTTTGCTATTCACACCTTTACCAAAAACAAACTTGCCGTATTTACTTACAGATGCAGGTCTTGGCCCAGAATCTAGACGACCGAATTTAAAAATATTCAATACGTAAAATAATGTTGGTTCGCCTCACGGACCAAGTTCGCTACACACAGTTCTTGTGCGTTAGTAACATGTAATTGAAAGAAAATATGTAGAATATGTGGATGAAGACTATATTTATTTCCAGTATTTTCAATACTTAGAGCAGACTTCGGTATGAAGAAGCTATTTGCTTTCCAACAATCTTTGTAGTTCTGCACACGGAAAGAAAGTACTAACAATAGGGATATGACGGAATGCCTGTTCAGCTGTCGTTAAATTGTGCATTAATTGTTGCTGTATGTCACTAATGCCATTGGTTTTAGTCTTTTCGTGTGATATGACTTTATGAATTTATGACATATAAGATCTAAAGACAAATTAGTATTTCGAAAGGCCGTCATGAGACGCAAAAGTTCAGGAAAATGTACGAGAATATTCTTACTTTAATGATTTCCCTATTCACTACGAAATTATACTTCGCATGTTACTAAGCTGTTATTTATCAGAAAATCCAGTATAATTTACAAAGAGCTTGGCAGTATGAGCCCACTTGTTAGTATGATTTTGCACTCCCTCTGTCCTGAATGTATGCACTGATTCGGTTGGGAAGTGTGTCGTGAAGGCGTTGTACCCTCTCCTGAGGCAATCTGTTCCATAACCATTGTGACTGGTATAGACACAGAAAACTGCAACCAGCCACTTTTTTGAAATACTTGTTTAACTCGGGAAACGGCTTTCGAACCTTTTCATGCTCATCTTCAGAGGATGTACAGGAGGTCACGTGACTGTTTCAAAGCGTAGTGTTGGGTACTGGCTTTGTGACAAGAAGCTGGAACATGCTTAGTGTGTCGCTATGATGTTGCTTATGTGACAAGTTGGATCCAAAAATGAACTCCGTATCTACAGCGACAGTATGAGAGCCTTTCTTACTAGTATCCGTCTATCAGCTTCTGTCGCGATTGACAGTTGATAACAAGTCACTGACTATTCAGAGAATATACACACATCAAAAAAAGTTTTGCATCATCCCAGTTTCCAGAGCACCTGAAGACAGACGTTGACTGTGGATATTCTATCACAGACACAGTCCCTTTGACTGTTGAGAGATGTCACTAAACCCGCCCAAAGATGCAAACAACTATGCATGAGCAGTGCCTATTAGAATGAGGGGGTCCGAAAGCCGATCGGTTCCAGTCAATCCACCAGGAAGGAGGTACACGGCTCGTGTTGTCTGTAGTTCAAACATGCCTAGACGGTCAATACAGCAGTTCGATCGCGTCCGCATTCTTATTTTGTGCCACGAAGGGCTCTCAACAAGGAAAGTGTCCAGGCGTCTCGGAGTGAATCAAAGCGATGTTGTTCGGACATCGAGCAGATAGAGAGAGACAGGAACTGTCGATGACATGCCTCGCTCAGGCCGCCCAAGGGCTACTACTGCAATGGATGACCGCTACCTATGGATTATATCTCGCAGGAACCCTGACAGCAACGCCACAATGTTGAATAATGCTTTTCGTGCAGCCACAGGACGCCGTGTTACGACTCAAACTGTGCGCAATAGGCTGCATTATGCGCATCTTCACTCCCAACGTCCATGGCGATGTCCATCTTTGCAACCACGACACCATGCAGTGCGGCGCAGATGGGCTCACCAACATGCCGAATGGACCGCTCAGGATTGGCATCACGTTCACTTCACCGCTGAGTGTCGCCTATGACTTCAAGAGGCAGCCCGGTCAGGCTGAACGCCTTAGACACATTGCCCAGAGAATGCAGCACGGTGGAGGTTCAAATGGTTCAAATGGCTCTGAGCACTATGGGACTTAACTTCTGAGGTCATCAGTCCCCTAGAACTTAGAACTACTTAAACCTAACTAACCTAAGGACTTCACACACATCCATGCCCCAGGCAGGATTCGAACCTGCGACCGTAGCGGTCGCGCGGTTCCAGACTGTTGCACCTAGAACCGCTCGGCCACCCCGGCCGGCGTGGAGGTTCCCTGCTGTTTTGGGGTGGCATTATGTGGTGCCGGCGAACGCCGCTGGTGGTTATGGAAGACGCCTTAACGGCTGTACTATACGTGAATGCCATCCTCCGACCGATAGTGCAACCGTATCGGCAGCATATTGGTAAGGCATTCGTCTTCATGAACGACAATTCGCGTCCCCATCGTGCACATTTTGTGAATGAATTCCTTGAGGATAACGACATCGCTCGACTAGAGAGGCCAGCAAGTTCTCCAGACATGAACCCTGTCGAACATGCCTGGGATAGATTGAAAAGGGCTGTTTATGGACGACGTGACCCACCAACCACTCTGAGCTATCTACGCCGAATCGCCGTTGAGGAGTGGGACAATCTGGACCAACAATGCCTCGATGAACTTGTGGATAGTATGCCACGACGAATACAGGCATGCATCAATGCAAGGACGTGCTACTGGGTATTAAAGGTACCGGTGTGTACAGCAATCTGGACCACCACCTCTGAAGGCCTAGCTGTATGGTGGTACAACATGCAATGTGTGGTTTTCATGAGCAATAAAAAGGGCGGAAATGATGTTTATGTTGATCTATATTCCAATTTTGTTTACCGATTGCGGAACTCTCGGAACCAAGGTGATGCAATACTTTTTCTGATGTGTGTATACATATAAATTCTGAATGCTGGCAAAGTCTCTTGACTATCGGTATATTATATGCTTCGTCAGCATCCAGCATGTTCTGTACAAACATTTATTTTCGTTTGATATAATACAGTAGATCTATGGGCACGGACTTCAATCAAAACTGCCATTAAGACGAATACCCAAAAATAAAAAAAAATTAAGTCATAATATTTGCAGAGGATTGCAGTTGTTTACATGTACATGAACTTTACAATTAAAAACAACTAGAACAAAATTTCAAATGAACAGCTTACTTATGTCTGTCCTTACATTGAAGTGATCTGGAGTATTAGTAAAACCAGATTCTGTTTATTGCAGCTAAAAGGTAAATGTATATGGATATTAATTTATTTTAACAGTAGAAGGCTTGCGTAATCACAGGTATAAGACAGTATTGTAAACGTTGACATCAATGTCGTTAGCATATAAAGAGAGCGACAGGGAGATACAGGGAGTGGTGGATCACTGAGTAGGTAATCAGAGGTTGCATTTTTGTTGATAAATATCTCTATTTCTTCAGGAAGGTCAAGTTTCATTCCTTTGTTGGCAAGATGAATTATTTGGGGGTTGTGTTCTATGCTGTTTGTAGAATGACTGTGTTGGGCAAGATGTGCTTCAAAACTGGACTTGATCGGGTTGTTAAGACAGTGTGCATCCAAAAAAATGGTTCAAATTGCTCTAGGCACTGTGGAACTTAACATCTGAGGTCATCAGTCCCCTAGACTTGGAACTACACTAATGCCCACTAAAATTGCTACACCAAAAAGAAATGCAGATGATAAACGAGTATTCATTGGACAAATATATTATACTAGAACTGACATGTGATTACATTATCACGCAATTTGGGTGCATAGATCCTGAGAAATCAGTACCCAGAACAACCACCTCTGGCCTGAGCATTGAGTCAAACAGAGTTTGGATGGCGTGTACATGTACAGCTGCCCATGCAGCTTCAACACGATACCACAGTTCATCAAGAGTACTGACTGGCGTATTGTGACGAACCAGTTGCTCGGCCACCATTTACCAGACGTTTTCAATTGGTGAGAGATCTGGAGAATGTGCTGGCCAGGGCAGCAGTCGAACATTTTCTGTATCCAGAAAGGCCCGTACAGGACCTGCAGCATGCGGTCGTGCATTATCCTGCGGAAATGTAGGGTTTCGCAGGGATCGAATAAAGGATAGAGCCACGGGTCGTAACACATCTCAAATGTAACGTCCACTGTTCAAAGCGCCGTCAGTGCGAACAAGAGATGACCGAGACGTGTAACCAATGGTACCCCATACCATCACGGCGGGTGATACGCTAGTATGGTGATGACGAATACACGCTTCCAATGCGCGTTCACCGCGATGTCGCCAAACACGGATGCGACCATCATGATGCTGTAAACAGAACCTGGATTCATCCGAAAAAAGTGACGTTTTGCCATTCGTGCACCCAGGTTCGTCGTTCAGTACGCCATTGCAGGCGTCAAGGGTAACCGCAGCCATGGTCTCCGAGCTGATAGTCCATGCTGCTGCAAACGCGCAGATGGTTGTTGTCTTGCAAACGTCCCCATCTGTTGACTCAGGGATCGAGATGTGGCTGCACGATCCGTTACAGCCATGCGGATAAGATGCCTGTCACCTCGACTGCTAGTGATACGAGGCCGTTGGGATCCAGCACGGCGTTCCGTATTACCCTCCTGAAACCACCGATTCCGTATTCTGCTAACAGTCATTGGATCTCGACCAACGCGAGCAGCAATGTCGCGATACGATAAACCGCAATCGCGATAGGCTACAATCCGACCTTTATCAAAGTCGGAAACGTGATGGTACGCCTTTCTCCTCCTTACACGAGGCATCACAACAACGTTTCACCAGGCAACGTCGGTCAACTGCTGTTTGTGTATGAGAAATCGGTTGGAAACTTTCCTAATGTCAGCACGTTGTAGGTGTCACCACCGGCGCCAACCTTTTGTGAATGCTCTGAAAAGCTAATCATTTGCACATCACAGCATCTTCTTCCTGTCGGTTAAATTTCGCGTCTGTAGTGCGTCATCATCGTGGTGTAGCAATTTTAAAGGCCAGTAGTGTACTTAAACCTAACTAACCTAAGGACATCACACACATCCATGCCCGAGACAGGATTCGAACCTGCGACCGTAGCAGCAGCGCGGTCCCGGACTGAACGCCTAGAACCGCTCGGCCGCAGCTGCCGGCAGTGTGCATCCACGTGCTCTTTAAATCCTGATGTGAACCTTCTACCAGTTTGTTGTGAGTAGTGGTTTGGATGTGGATTGCAAATGAGTTGAAGGAGTGCCACGAACAACGTGCTAGCAGTGCTGACTGGTGAGGGATGAGTGTGGCAGTGGAGGTGCGTTACAAGGAAACTTCTGTACATTTTTCTTGAGTAACTCGTAAACCCCGGATTTCAACGAAAACGTAGCCCAGTACAAAATTTAACTACACTGAGTTTCGTACAAAAAGGTCCTGCTCATTTTTTTCTGTAGGACTAACAGTTTGTGCTTAGCGAGCGAGGGAATATGAAAATCTTGCATGGGTTTTAGAAGGCCAGATATGTGACAGCGGGTTGCATAAAACGTCATCGGTAGGGGCTGCTGAATCATCCTGTATATACACATCCTGTGAAAAGTGAGTGATGTGTTACCAACTGTCAATCACAATGGAAACTTTTAGACGGATGCTAATAACAAAGCCTCCCACACTGTCGCAGTAAATACAGAAATCATTTTGGAATCCAGATCCCCATAGAAACTGTTCACATGGCGAACCATTAAAGCATGTTCCAGTTTCTTGTCACTGGGCCAGCACCAAGCATTACACTGTGGAATTATCATATAGCTTCCTGCGCACCATGTGAAGATTAACCTGAAAATGTTTTAAAACTTGTGTATTGAGTAGATATTGCAAAAAAGTAACTAGTTGCTGCCGAGCTGGTCCCACATGGAGTTGCAGCATGGTCACGCAACGATAATTCCCTAATCGGCTTGCTGCTAGTCTCCAATTAATGTCGGCTTGCTCCAACCAATGATGACGCAGAATATTACAGGGTGTCCATTATTTGTTCCCAGATGGCAGGTGCACATTTGCAGGGGTTAAGATGTGTATAGTGCACAATACGCCGATTCTTCTGTGTGGTTGTCAGACATGGTCGACCGGAAACTTGACGATAATATGCCTATTCCCAAGTTCCTACGAAATCCAACATCGGGCCATTGTCACGTTCAAATGCGTCACAAATCAGGATGTTGCACGATTCGACCAGACAGCCAACTGGAGACTCATAATGAGGCCCCTTCAAGCTCTGTCAAGTGATGATAGGGCTACCTCACACGAGTACGCGGCACATCTCCATGTCCCCAAAATCAGTGATCTTTCAAAATGTGACGTTGTCCATATTCCTCAGGTACGCTTCAGTGCCCGGTAACAACACTAAAGACAGCCACCACTAATGCTCTCTGCTGGCGGTTCTGCCTGTCGCAGAGAACTGCAAGTCTAGTCATTTACATACCCGCCGGAGGTGTGTACGTGTGCGAACTTGCATCTGCATTTACATCTATACTCCACAAGGCACCTTGAAATGTGTGGCGGAGGGTACTTGTGCACCACTGTCATTTTCCCTCTTCCCTGTAACAGTCGAGAATAGTTAGTGGGAAGGACGCTGGAACGTACGTTCTGGAAACTTCAAAAATAAATCACACCGCGTTGCAGAATGCTTATCTTGAAGCTTCTGCCCCTGTAGTTGGCTGATCATCTCTGTGGCGCTTTCATGCTTACTAAATTAATTTATCACAAAACGTGCCGCTCTTCTTTGGACCTTCTCCATTTCCCCTATCTGGTACGAATCCCATACTGACCAGCAACATTTCAGTAGTTGTCAAACGAGTGTTTTGTAAGCTACTTCCTTTATTGACTGATTACATTCCCTGGAAGAGCAGTTGAACGGAATGGACAGTGTCTTGAAAGGAGGATATAAGATGAACATCAACAAAAGCAAAACGAGGATAATGGAATGTAGTCGAATTAAGTAGGGTGATTCTGAGGAAATTAGATTAGGAAATGAGACATTAAAAGTAGTAAATGAGTTTTGCTATTTGGGGAGCAAAATAACTGATGATGGTCGAAGTAGAGAAGATATAAAATGTAGACTGGCAATGGCAAGGAAACCGTTTCTGAAGAAGAGAAATTTGTTAACATCGAGTATAGATTTAAGTGTCAGGAAGTCGTTTCTGAAAGTATTTGTATGGAGTGTGGCCATGTATGGAAGTGAAACACGAACGGTAAATAGTTTGGACAGGAAGAGAATAGAAGCTTTCGAAATGTGGTGCTACAGAAGAATGCTGAAGATTAGATGGGTAGATCACATAACTAATGAGGAGGTATTGAACAGAATTGGAGAGAAGAGGTGCTTGTGGCACAACTTGACTAGAAGAAGGGATCGGTTGGTAGGACATGTTCTGAGACATCGAGGGATCACCAGTTTAGTATTGGAGGGCAGCGTGGAGGGTAAAAATCGTAGAGGGAGACCAAGAGATGAATACACTAAGCAGATTCAGAAGGATGTAGGCTGCAGTAGGTACTGGGAGATGAAGAAGCTTGTACAGGATAGAGTAGCATGGAGAGCTGCATCAAACCAGTCTCAGGACTGAAGATCACAACAACAACAAATATTTCCTGAGGATTCTTCCAATGAATCTCAGTCTGGAATCTGCCTTAGTCACGATTAATTTTATGTGGTCGTTCCATTTCCAGTCGCTTCGTACAGATACTCATGCTTTCAGTCACGTTTCTGCAATTCTGTAATCATATAACGAAGAGTCTCTCTGCCTACGTATTCGCAACACTTAACATTTGTTTATATTGAGAGTCAATTGCCATTCCCTGCATCAAGTGTCGACCCTCTGCAGATATTCCTGCATTTCGCTGCGAATTTCTACCTGCGCGACTTCTCTGTATACAACAGCATCATACCCGAAGAGCATCCGACGTTACCTACTAGGTCATTTATATGCAGGGTGATTATAATTAAACCGCTGTAGAAATAACGCCACTTGTCAGAATGACGAAATATTATTGGAGAAGCGGGAAAACGTATAGCAGAAGAAAAATAAATAGTTACAAAATGTACCAATAAATGGCGCTGTAAGCATCATAATTTAATAGTGGCCGACTACAAACGACAAGTGAGTCATACAACAATGCCAAAAGTGTACGTTCAACGCTAAACAAACTGTACTACTCAGTGTGCATGGGTGTACAGGTGTGATACTGTAAGTTACGTAAGCCCATCCTACACGGCAAGGTCGTATCACATCGGATGGGAAAAATCGGTTTTTAATTGTCCTGAGGCCAAAAAGCGCATAAAAAGCACCAATCAAAATCAAATAGGATTATTAATTTCCATGTGACTGGCGCAGAACATGTTCAATACGCTATCCACCGTTTTCTGCAACAAATTGAAATCGAGAAGCATCATATTCCACAACTGATCGAAGTGTTTCCGCAGTCACGGTCAGAATGTGTTGCGCAGTGTGTGCCTTCAATACAGCTAAGTTTGCAGTCGGTACGCAGAACACATCTTTCAGATAGCCCCACAGCCAGAAGTCACGCGGATTAAGACCAAATGTTCGGGACGGCCAGGCTGTAGGGAAATGGCGGCTGATAATTCTGGCAGTTCCGAAATGGCGCTTCAGCAGCTGCTTAACTGAATTTGCAATTGGGGAGGTGCACCATCTTGCTTAAAAATGGTCCCATCCACACATCCACGCTGTTGGAAAGCTGGAATGACGTGGTTGCGCAAAAGACACGCATAGCGCTTACCAGTGACGGTACACGTAACAGCAACTGTGTCTTCACAAAAATATGGTCCTATGATAAATGATGCCGTAAACCCGCACTACACAGTGACCTTTTCAGGATGAAGTGGTACTTGTTGATTTGTGTGTGGATTTTCCGTTGCCCATATTCGACAATTCTATGTATCGACATATCCTGTCAGATGGAAGTGTGTCTCTCCACAAAATCTTTCACGGCCAATCATTGTCCACTTCCATGCGAGCAAGAAATTCTAAAGCAAAGGTCTCTCTTGCTGACAGGTTAACAGGAAGCAACTCGTGCACATGGGTAATTTAGAAAGTGTAGCAAAGAAGGATGTTTCGTAGCATTTTATGCACCGAACTCACGGGTATGTCCAATGTTTGGGCAACTCTCCGTGCACTACACGTCTGGAAACCACCACTCGTCTCCTCCTGCATTACTGTGGCCACTACTTCCACTGACAGATTGCATGCCAAAAGAACCAGTCTTCTCGAATTTCCGAATCATTTTCTCCAGACGCACGGCATTCATTGGGCCAACGCCTTTTTTTCAAACCGTTCAATGTCCGGAACTTCTGCAGAGCGACGTATGCTCAGTCACCATTCTTGTAATACAGCTTTACAAGCACAGCGCGAGCCTGCATTCAAAAAATGCTTCAAATGGCTCTGAGCACTATGGGACTTAACATCTGAGGTCATCAGTCCCCCAGAAGTAGAACTACTTAAACCTAACTAACCGAAAGACATCACACACATCCATGCCCGAGGCAGGATTGGAACCTGCGACTGTAGCGGTTCCAGACTGAAGCGCCTAGAACCGCTCGGCCACATCGGCCGGCGATCCTGCATTGGGAGAGTCGTGGCGATAATATTCCGTTGCAGTTTGATATCATTCTGACCAGTGGTCTTTTGAAAGTTTAACTTTAATTATAATCATCATGTATATTGTGACAAATAATAGTCCTATTACACTCCCCTGGAGCACGCCCGAAGTTACTTTTACGTCCAAAGACCTCTCTCCGTTCAGAATGACATATTGTGTTTCGTTTGCTACAAATTCTTCAACCTATGACAAAGTTGGTCTGAGGCTCCGTGCTCTCGTATTTTGTTCATTACGTGGCAGTGGGAAACGGTATCGAATGCCTCCCGAAAGTCAAAGAATGCGGCATCTACCTGGGCGCCTCAATCTACTGCTTTCTGGGTCGTGTCGGCGAATAGAGCGAGCTGGGTTTCAAACGATCGTTGTTTTCGGGAACCGCGTTGGTTGCTACAGAGGAGATTTTCGGTCTCCAGAACTGTCATGTCACCATGGCTCCAGTATATTAGGACTTGTTTTTATAAAACAGATCCGAAGATGGTCATTGTAGACGGAAATCGGTAATCTGATGGCAAAAAATTTGTGATCATAGACGTCAAGTAAGGGAAATTTAATGTTATAATACGCGAGCGTAAAGTATGTTCCAGGATATTGTATAGGCTTTCTTGAAAACGGGAATGACCTGTATTTTTTCCAGTGGTTAGGAACGCTTCGCTCCCGAAGAGACAAGTGGTGCATCGGTGCTAGAAGACGGGCGAGTTCTTTCGCACACTCTAAGCAGAATCGTGATGGTATCCCGTCAGACCCAGTGGCCTTCACACTGCTGAGTGATTTCATTTGCTTTTCTATGCCTTGGTCAGCTATTTCGATATCAGCCATTTTGTCGTTTGTGTGACGATTTAAAAGAGGCACTTAAGAGTGATCTTTCTCTGTGGAACAGTTTTATGAAAAGACCTTTTAGTATTACGGCCTTTTGTGTGTCATCTTCAGTTTCACTACTTCTTAGGATAACTTTCAACTCTGAACGCAGAACTGTACTTTCGAATTCATCGAATGCTTTACGCATGGCTCTCCTTACGCTAATTTTGTCTTCGTTTAACATTTGTCTGTGAGGCTCTGACTACGTTTAAATTTGAAGTGAAGCTCCCTTCGCTTTCGTAGCAGTTTTCTGACATGGCTGTTGGACCACGGTGGGTCTTTTCCATTCTTCACAACTTCGCTTCCCGCGTATCTATCTAAAACATATCGCACAGTGTTCTTGAACTTCGTCCGTTGATACTCAACATTGAGCTGGAGATACAATTTTTTGTGCAGACGACGCAGATAATGTGTATTTCTTGCTGATACTGCTAAGGAGAAAGATCTACCTGCCTTTCTTTCCATCCGTATTTACAGCCGTATTCGGTGTGCTGTAAAGGGAGAGATACAATTTTTGTGCAGACGACGCAGATAATGTGTGTTTCTTGTTGATATTGCTAAGGAGAAAGATCTACCTGCCTTTCTTTCCATCCGTATTTACAGCCGTATTCGGTGTGCTGTAAAGGCCTTATGATCACTGATCCCTGCTTTACACAAGCTGAGACGAAACGTTCGGGTCTCTTTCTCACTAGCAGATTTAAGATGTTATCTTCACGAGACGGTTCTCCGATTAACTGCCCAAGGTAATTTTCGGATAAAGAACTTAGAACATTTTCACACGAATCTCTGGCCCTAGCTCCTGTCCTAGTTATTTGAGTCTCCCAGTCTCTATCTGAAAAATTAAAATCTCCACGTAAAACTATAAAGTGACCAGGAAATTGAAGCGAAAACTTGGAGAATTGCCCTCAACTGTTCCGCCACTACTGCTGTTGAGCAAGGGGGTGTATAAAAGCATCCGATGACCCTGTTTGATGCACTTTTAACACTTGTTTTCACCCAAATTATTTCCTATTCAAAATCTGTACTAATCTCACTAGACAATATCGTAATTTTTGTGGCTTCCACCACCAGCGTTTATCCTGCAGGGTGATAGCTATTGAACTATATGAAAAAAAAGTGAATCAGTTACAGACTGTGAACTGCAGACACTTTATTCAACATGTAAACCACACTAAAGATATTCGGATTTAGGTTATGACATTTTTGATATGCCTGTCTTCATTGCCGCTGATGGGGCGCAGACTAATAGAGAAATTCTGCCCGACCCGCTGAAGTGTCGGAACATCGATGCTGTCGATGACCTGCTGAATAGCTGTTTTCGGCTCAGCAGTGGTTGAGGGTGAAGCGACTTCTCCCGAGCGCGAAATGCAGATTCTCAGTCCCCAAAATGCGCCAGCTTTGCTTATTGATGAAGCCATCCAAATAAAAGTGGGCATTGTTGCTAAAGCAAACCATATTCACATCAAAGTCTTGTTCGACGATTCTGTGGATACTAGTGTTGGTGAAACACAACCGCTGTTCCATGGCCCTGAGGCTTCATAGCCGATGGGTTTGAATTTTGTGTGGGAAGAAAAAAATGTTCAGATGTGTGTGAAATCTTATGGGACTTAACTGCTAAGGTCATCAGTCCCTAAACTTACACACTACTTAACCTAAATTATCCTAAGGACAAACACACACACCCATGCCCGAGGGAGGACTCGAACCTCCTCCGGGAGCAGCCGCACAGTCCGTGACTGCAGCGCCTAAGACCGCTCAGCTAATGCCGCGCGGCTGTATGGGAAGAAATACAGAACTTCAACAACAATTTGTGGCAGTGTCCCTCGGTTGGTTTCCACCTGTACTGCAGCTCGTGTGATTGATTTCCTGGGGCTGGTTTGTAACACAGTGCGTGTCTTCTGTTTTCACGCTTGTTCACCCTTTTTAGACGACCGCCATTGCCTACACTGTCATCACGAACACTAGCCATTCTCTCAAACTTGCGAACCAAATTCTTGATTGTTAGCACAATTAGGTTGTCTTCAGCTTGAACTCGATCGCAAGTTTCCTTTGAGCCGAAGTTGGGCTGTTGTTGCTCGCTAGTAGGCCTTCACAAACGCTATACGCTGTGTCACGCTGTACCGTGACATTTTCGCGCGTAAATGGCCGACAACAAGAAGACGTGAGCAAACGCGCATACTAACTCCCATCATGCCCCGCGGCCAGCCGTGCAGTTTGAACGTCCTAACGCAAACCGTTCAGAAGTTATGACGATTTTATTTCATATAGTTCAATAATTGTCTCCCTGTATGTTTGCGATATACACACCACTCGGAATTAATAGTTTCGTTGCTATTAACTTCTGCTTTTAGCCAGCTTTCTGTCCCTATAGCCTCCTTGCGAATAACACCAAGCTTAATGTCCCCGTCCGAAGGACGAATCACCATGAACAGTTCCACGTAATCTCACTTCATGAGACACTGCGCATTGTTGGTATTTAAACCAGGACATTAGCGCAAAGTAGATGATAAGGAACTCTGACACCACCAACTCTCGTCCACTTGCCAATACTGGCAGCTAAAATTTTTTTCACCGCCAAGATTCTAGCCGGTTGCCGGGTCGAAAGCCGCTTTTTTTATTTCCTTACTGATCGTTGTGTTTGGTCGTTGCGGACGTCGCAAGACATCCTGTTCAAGTTCGGTGGTTGATCCTTCCACTCAGTTTTTTATTACAGAGGCGAACCGGCTCTCTCACCGAACACGCTTTTTTTTACTCATTTTTGTTCGATTTTGTTCGTTGCATCTGCTCGGGGCGGACGTCGTAATACACCCGTTTCAGTTCGTCGTTGATCCATTAACTCAGTTTTATTTTATTTCATTTTATTTTTTTACAGAGGCAGCTAACCCTCTGACCGAACACGCTGAGCTACCGTGCCGTCGACCTCGGCCATGGAGGCAGGTCACTATTACTCTTTATAAGGGAAATTAGTTCCGGGACCTTTCCGTAGACGTTCCTGAATTTAACCAATATTAGATTAATATTTTCTTTCTCCGATCTGCTTTGACGAATGCTACTCTATCTGGACTCAGAAGGCATTTTATTGGGTCTCTGGAAGAATTTCTCTATCCTAAAAATCCTGTATGTACACACCACACGTACCCTGCTACCCTAGTAGCCGCTTACGTTGATAGTCAACGATGTCTTATGGGTGCTTCACTTCTTTGTCAGGTAGTATATTTAATTTCACTAAGAATTATAAGTACAAGCAGAATGTAAAGTGGTACGAATTATACTAATAATTAAATAATAGGAAACAAATCCGGTAGTCGCCTGTCACCTTAATGGTAAGTCTACATTTATCTAAAATTTAGAAATATTGCGTGACTAGTTAGAAATTATATGCATATACGAAGAATTAAAACAAAAAATTAATATGCCATCTGAGATATAAATATATGATAAATTAATTCAGGGGAATAAATTTGAATAGTAGAGATCTAAAGCCATGTACAGTAAATTTTCCTTCATTAGCAAGCTGCTAATTGCTAACACTTGTTTCGGCCGCAAATCACTGTAAATAATGAATGCCAATTAAACTTCCAAGTTCAATTGCCCATTTTAAATTCGCGGTTTGAACAATAGCGTCATTGCTGGAAAGAGAGGACGGCACTAAAACACGCTCCTTTCTCGGAAGCATTGGAAAATCTGCAGCGCACAGGGCTTTAACGACCCTCTATTTATCTCTCCCTGTCGAAAAGCGGGAAGGGAAGTTCAGTCGTGGGGGAGATGAGGATCAAATTGTAGTCTGTTGAGGAAGGGCGGAAAACACGTGAAGATCAATGCCGAGCGGTCGGCCGGTGGCGCTGCCTGGCGGCGGCAGCTGAAAACGGCGCGGATCGGTTTTGTTTCCAGCTCGCCGTGTCAACAATGTGCTTCTCCAGTCGAGAGCTGTTCACCGGCTGCCGCTGCACTAATGAGGCGTTCGCTGACTCGCGGATAATCATTCCATTAGCATAGCGGCAGCCACACGCCACTGGCAGTGACGTAACCGCGGTGATTAAAGTGCTGGGGCGCCGTTTGACGGACCTGACGTCTGTGCCGCGAGGGCAGTTTCGAGTTTCTCGTAAGACGTGTGTACATGTAAACTTTTTTTTGTGTAGAGGTATAGCCGATCTGCAGACAGGATTTCCTATTCTGAACCATAATTTTGTGCGGTGTGCGTGTGATATGCTGCAACAGTAAGCTGAAACTGTTTAAATGTTTGTTATTAGTTTGTTCGTCTCTGTTGTGTCATACTGAACTCGAGAGAATGGAATTGTCATACTGAAACTGAGACAATTACAGACGAAGATTTCGAGTGTCATCGCCGGTGTTCGCCGCTGGACTGCAACTGACTGTAAGTACCGACTATCAGCGGCACTGAAAAATTTATGATAATCACGCTGATGACTACAACATTATTTATTTATGATTTAAGCCGTTCTAATTCCGCTTTGCGTATTTCTCGCGAATGTGTAAAGAGTTTGTAAACCGACTTTCTGTTTGCGCCTCGTGATTGTAGCACGTGGTGGCACATTGTTGTTAACCAATCAGAACATTTTTCACTCAGATAGAAGTTCATTACCCCCCTCCCCTCCCTCCCCCCCCCCCTCTCTCGCTCTCTCGCTCTCTCTCTCTCTCTCTCTCTCTCTCTCTCTCCAAATCGAAGTATAGGCCATTTCGTAAAACATTCAGCGCCCCATAACATAGTTTTTCTCAACTGACATTGTGGAAATAAGGCGAGAATGTGGTAATCTCACTAATGTATGTACAATGCATTCCCTTTATTCGCGTCATATGCTAGAAACCAAGCATTTTTCACCGAACGAAATACGCTTTCAGCGGCACTCAAGCGGTCCTAAAACACCCATGAATACAATTAATCTTTTCTTAAGAAAAAGCTGAGAAATTGCTGAAAGAGAAGAGGCAGGGTGTCAGAAGAGCGCACTTTCGTCTCTAGTCGTGTAAGCATATATAAAGACGGTATAACTTGTTGTCATGGCTATCTGTTTCATATTTGTCGTCTAATTCTGCGAAATGTCTCACTGAAAATTTAAACAACCGATATATCACAGTTTAGTGTATTAACTATATTAGAAATTACGCCGGCTTATTGATATAAGGTTGCAGTAGTTGTTTTGCTGCCAGAGCGGCAGTGGATTTTGCCACGCTATTGGCAATAGCGTCACATGGATATTTCCATTCAGTGCACGTCCTCGGCCATGGAGGCGGTTCATTACATTTAGTAACTAAAAAAGAATATTGGAGAAACTAAACTGTTCTGTGTATTCATAACTCCTTATACTGTAGTGATTTTGAAAAAGAATCGTTTCAAGAACTATAATTTTATGAAAATGTGATGTTTTGCATTGTTTCTCGCAGTCAGTTTCAACACAAAACCTGTAAACGGTAACTCGACTATTTTACAGACTTTTTCCGGCGCCTACCGATTAGGGCAAGAATGACAGAGCATTTAAAATATGTGCAGATCGTTTCCTTTAGCTGATAATGAATTTTCGAATTTCACGCAGTCTGTCTGCTCACACTGAACTTCATTTGTCCAATTTCTTGCTAAAACTACTGATCATCGTGTGGTTGTTCAGAATGACACACAAAACCTACAGTTTTATTAAGCACACCTGGATACCAACATTAAAAGCAAAATAACCAAAAATTGTTTCAAGTTATTCCGCTGCTTCAAGTAATCCCATTTTACGGTACTGTTCTTTTACATCGCATTCAAAAGAAGAAAGAAACCTATCATACGATTTGATCCTATTAACAAAATCTAAAGTCAGTAGTGAGTTATCTGCACACTTCCATACGTAACGTCGCTTTTTTTAATTTTTTTTTTTTTTACAGAGTGAGCTAAAGAAGTTCAAACATTTAACATTGCGTATAATATGCAAAGATGTGCCAAGGAATGCCCGCAGTCACATAACAGAAAATTTCAGGGGACTAGTGTAGCAGGGGATACAACCCGTCGGCTTTGGATAATGACGTCACAAGTCGCCAATCGAGAAGCGATTCTTCTTAGTGTTGTAGCTCCCTTCAGTGGCTGATAAGTGTTTTTTGGCTTTTAAAAAAAGAAATCTCACGAGATAGAATAAACAGATCCACTTTATTAAGCAATCAGTAAAAAAAACGAAACTGAAACATAACAGCAAAAGCGAAAATGGTAAACTGCTCTCTGGCGACTTGTGACGTCATTGTCCAAAGCCGACGGGTTGTATCCCCTGCTGCACTAGATCCAGTTTCAGTGGTGCCTCCTTTCTCACATCCTTTTTTTTGTGACACATGTGGAAACTTCTGAACTATTATAGTAACTGTAAATCTCTGGCCTCAAGTTAGTGTCAGCAGGCAGTCTTGTGAAATCCATGAACTGAAGACCCGTATCACTAACGATCTGTATGATGTTTTAAAGGCCCTTCCTGATTCTGATCGGAAGAAATCTCTAAATTCGAGTTGTTGTCGTTTACAGGTTGTACTGTTAAATTACGAGAAACAAAGCAAAACTTCAAATTTTATAATTATCGTTTTCTAAACGATTACACTGTTAGACATGGGTTCTATTTCTGATATTAAAGTATGTGCTTCTAGACCATTTTACCGTGGGAAATTCAAATATGTAAACAAAATATCGTTGTCAGGGATACTCTTTATGTAATACGTATATATATGTATATTCACAATTCATGGCAAACACAGAGACGTTATAGAGAAATACGGTTATGTTGCCGCATCCAGTAGTGATAGAACGTGATAATTTCTTGTGCAACAGCAGGTGGGAAGAATCAGACATCATTAGGTTACCGCTGCCACACCTATGTCATTAAGAGCACCTGAAACATCTCATTAACTCGAACGGCGACAGTCGGTCGCTGCCTCGGAAGTAAAGCTTCACGCCTCCTAGGGGCAGTTGCATCGAGTTTACAACAGTGGTGTTAGCCGCAATTTGTGTCAGTCTTAACGAGTGGGTGTTTTGGCTGACAAGTAACTGTTTGTCATATTTCCGAGCACGGTTGAATTTTTTAGTTCCTGTGTGTAAACTGATTAAGCCTGGTGCTGAAGGTAAAACGACTGCTTGTTTTTACACATCAGCGTTCCTCTACTTCCCTACTATTAATTTAATACAGGTGTATTACCAAAGTGGTATTTTTAAATTTGCAGAAATGCCACGTCGTCGTGGATGTCGATATAAGCCGGAAAACTTCTGCTACATCTGTGGGAAGTTCACTTTTGCCAGAAATAGGAAGAAAATTTCTTCAGTCATAAAGAAAGCATACAAACATTACTTTGGAGTAGAGGTAGGAGACCAAGATAAAGAATGGGCACCACATTTATGTTGTGCTACATGTTACTGCTAACTAATTCAGTGATGGAAAGGTAAAGAGAATGTGGCGTTGTTTGCTGTTCCTATGGTGTGGAGGGAGCCTAAGGACCATGTTCCTGATTGTTATTTGTGTCTAACAAAAATTCAGGGTTTCACAAACAAAAAGTCAAAGAGGCACATTGTTTACCCAGATCTGCCTTCAGCGAGAATGCCAGTTCAGCATTCCGACAACCTTCCAGTACCTTCAAGAGCTCGAGGTCAAATTCTGAGTGACAGTGAAATAAGTAGTACTGAAGAAATCACAGATGATGATTCTTTATATCACTGCACAAGTGAGTCATCGCCACATTTGTTAACACAGGCAGATTTAAATGATTTAGTACGTGATCTAGGACTAAGTAAAGAAAAGGCGTAGCTGCTTGGTTCAAGATTACAAGAGTATAATCTACTGCACCAAAGTACTAAAATCAGTGTGTTCAGGCACAGAGAACATGCCTTTATTTCTTACTTTTCAAGTGACGAAGCACTGACATTTTGCAATGACGTTGCTGGCCTGATGAAAGTGCTGAACTTCACTTATATTTCACTGGAGTGGAGACTTTTCATAGATGCATCGAAAACAAGTCTGAAGGGTGTTTTGCTCCATAACGGAAATAAAATGCCCTCTGTTCCAGTATCTTAAGCTCGTTTGACAAAAGAGAATTACGAATTCGTACAAAGGATGCTAAATTCATTAAAATACAATGAACACAAATGGAAAATATGTGCAGATTTCAAGGTAATTGCTATGGAACTGGGAATGCAACAAGGCTACACAAAGTATGCCTGTTTTCTTTGCGAGTGGGATAGTCGAGACCAAAATTCTCACTACGTGAAAAAGAAATGGCCTAGGCGAAGAGGGAAAGTTGGCGAAAGGAATGTACAACGTGAAAGTCTGGTAGCTCCTGAATATATACTACTTCCACCGCTTCACATCAAACTTGGCCTGATGAAACAATTCGTTAAGGCCATGGATCCAACAGGCTGTGGGTTTGCATATCTAGCTACCAAATTATCCCGTCTTTCAGCTGCAAAAATAAAGGAAGGTGTATTTGTGGACCCACAAATCAGAGAGCTGCAGAAAGATGCAAATTTTGAAGCATGTTTAACTGATAAAGAAAAAACCGCATGGAACTGTTTCAATATGATGTCGGAAAACTTCCTCGGAAGAAGAAGAGCTACTAACTACAAAGCAATGGTGAAGGATATGATCAAAGCATATCAGGATTTGGGGTGCAATATGTCTTTGAAAGGTACATATGATCGACTCTCATCTGGACTACTTCACAGAGAGTTGTAGTGACGTATCGGATGAACATGCGGAAAGATTCCATAAAGACATTTCTACCATAGAAAGGCACTATGAAGGGAAATGGGTACCTTCTATGTTAGCAGATTATTGCTGGAATATCATTCGAGAGAAGAAAGATTCACAATACAAGAGAAAAAAGTGATGTGCATTACAAGGCAGTGGCTCATTGTTTGTCAATTTTCTGTAATTTCTCATGTCAAATAAATGCTTCAAAGTGTATACACAAAGGTTACTGTGTTATATGTTAGATCCCACCCTCCATTAATGTGATGAACTTATAACATCATAAAGATGTGTATTTGTTTGTCGAATTTCACCTCACGTTTGCTGCACTACATCAGAAACTGAAAAGAGAAATAAAATTGCGATTACACATAAACTATCCCTGACAGAAAAAAACCAAAAACAGTTTTCAATTCAGCACTCAAATTACAACTAGGATCACAATACTTTTTATCAGAAATAGAAAAAAAGGTTTTTTTTGTAGAAAAGTGTTATTGCAGACTCACCACTTGATATAGTACCTGCGTAATACCGGCTGTGTATGAAGACATAACAATTAAGTTTCTACGTGATTATATGTAAATTATTAAAATAAGGTACCTACCTCCGTGGAAGAGAACGTGCACAGAGTGTCAATATTGATGTGCCACTATTGCTACTCGAGTATCAATATGAGTGGATACTGATACCCGAGTAACAGCACCCAGGCACTCCTAAAACACTCGCGAATGAAATTAATATTGATTTAAAAAAAGCTAGGAAACGTGCTAAACGTGAGGAGGAAGGGAGTCAGAAGAGCACTTTTGCTTCTGTAGCGATGTAAACATGGATAATGACGGTATAGCTATTTTGTGGCGGCTTTCCGATTTAAATTTGTCGGCTAATTCTGCGGACTGTCTCACTGAAAATATAAACAACCGATATATCACTGTGAAGATTAAAAATTACGTCGGTTTATTGATGTAAGGCTGTAATTGCTTTGCTAACTAAACACAATACGCACACCTAATCGTGGCATCGATAACTGTGTTGCCTTGAATGATTTATAAGATGGGCTGTGTAGAATAATGTACAACTGCAAAACTCTTGCGAAGACTGAAGGTGTTCCTTTCTCTTTACGTACGGAAAGGGAATGTCATGCACCGCCATACTGCTGATATTTATTAATACTTCATCAATAAAAACACAAGAAAACGTTAACTCGTACGGTCGAAATGACATTGAATGTACTATAGCAGTTATTCTAGCATACGTATGCTGCACAACTGTGTCCTTCATTGTGGTGTGATGCTTAAAGTTATGAAACGCCCCTTGGTGGCAATAACCAACGTAATATTTATTGTCACGTGTCTTAATGAGTCTAACAGCGTTCAACAACACAGTGCGAACAACTTCTGATGTCAGCAGAGGTTGTTCACGTCTTTAAAGGTCGTCAGTTTGTGTAACAACCTAACTTGTAATTCGTCTCGCTTTTTTGTGTCCTATATTTTATTGCACAATTTCAGAATTCGAGATAAAGCTTCATCCACAGAAAGATAAGAATGGCCTGTTAAGGTACTAAATATGATTGTGTCGACCTCTGAGGCAATCAATACTGGCAATTAAATCCAACCAGTGCTGTAAGGATAAGGGCGGCACAGCTTCTTTTATACAGTTACGTCAGAACCAGAATCACACTCGACAGTTTACTGTTTTGCATTTACAGTTTTTATGAATGGAGTGAAAAAGATTCAGGTTTAAAAGACAGCCATGTTTGTCGCGTGCTTAAACGTCCTGTCGGCTTGAAAAGCTGTTAGCATGTGAGACGTCACTTCGGTCATTTGGTACGTTGTGGTGAGATTGTGTTTGTGAGATAGTCTAAATCTCGATGTGTTTGAGCAGGTGCTTGTATTATGAGTAATTAATTATATCTTGTTAAAACTAAAAACATACTGTCTATGCACTTCCAGAGTGCCCGCAACGTAAACGTTACTGTGAGGTTACCATAATAAGGCTGTCTTTCACCGACACCAAGCGTCTCATTTCAGACGTCCCATTGCAGTAACCAAACTACGCACTTGGCCATAGGAATTATAAAATTCGTTAGGAGGGACGGGGGCGAGGGGGTCGGAGTGCTTTTACTCGTCACCTGGAATCTGAATATAGGCTTTTTATTTGTTACAGTACTTTAATGATTTTTCAGCATTGATTGTTCGCTACTCGACTAAACTGCAGATTACAGAATCGCTCTCTCTGTCCATGAACTGAGACCTTGTCGAACTCCGTTGGGGTCAACTTGCGCACATGCAGTCCGACGTATCCTGCAGGCCAGATGGCACGGCTGCACAGTAAATGTGACAAACTTCAGGCGAGGATTGCTCTGGGCCGCGCGGGATTAGCCGAGCGGTCCTGGGCGCTGCAGTCATAGACTGTGCGACAGGTCCCGGCCGAGGTTAGAGTCCTCCCTTGGGCGTGGGTGTGTGTCTGACCTTAGGATAATTTAGGTTAAGTAGTGTGTAAGCTTAGGGACTGATGACCTTAGCAGTTAAGTCCCATAAGATTTCACACACATTTCTACATTTGATTGCACTGGTTCAGCTGTTGAAGGTTAATTTTGCTGCCAGTTTAAGGGTGATTTTGGGAGATTTCCCACGTTCATCTAGCTGTATACTGGCACTGGGCTCGACTTTACCCGACGAATCCAAAACAAAGTAACTTTTAAAACACATTTTGTTGAACTTCAGCTACGCGAGTTAACATTAAAAAATAGAAACATGAATTTAATGGAATAAATCCATTAACGTGATCAAATGTAAAGTTTTATTTCCAAAGAAAGCGTCTCTGATGCCATCGAAGTCGAAAAAGCCTTTTATGAAGTTTATTCCATGTTTGCTTCCAGGATTATTCATTTGCCATTTTATGTTGGTTATTTTTCTTGATATCCATCAGGATTCGCTCAATTGTTCTGGCTTCTTTTCTTTAGAAGATTTTAATTTTTAGTTTTCACGTTATATTACGGGAATCTGAATAAAGTTTCGACGACTATTTTGCAGCTTTATTCCGTAACTCGTTGGATACGGTGGATGTAATCGTATGAGAATGTATTTTCAGATCGTAGAATCAAAAAGGTTGCATATATATTTATATCTGTAATACAGAAAGATGCACTTTTGCTTATGCTATTGAAATAGGACCTATGCTTGCCGTTTAGATATTAAACGCAGGGCCTAATTTTGGCCAGGAATGCATTCCGGAGACTCACAGGGAATTTTTTGTAACTCAAGCGAACAAGTGGGCATCAGAGTTTAAAATAGTGAGCAAACTGTCACTGCTATGGGTACTGACGGTAGAGCCTGTTACTTACGTTAAATCTGGTCGTTTTATTGTTTTGATCGTTAGAAATTGTGTTTTAAAAGCCAGAACTGCAGAGCAGCATTATGTAAAAAATGATTTGTCATTGTTAAGTTTTATTACTGGTTTAAAAAAATCTGAGCTTGTAATTTTTATGGCTGGGGGTGGGGGGGGGGGGTGATGGCGGGGGAGGATCGTTTGGGTGAAGAGGTGCGTTCCGGCACGAAACCTTTCACAAGTTAAGCACTTCATCAAAGCAATCTACCTTAAAAAACTCTAAGTGGCTAATAATCACTCGTTTGATGTAACTAATGTTTTGCCAAATTTGTTTAGGGGACCACGTACGTTATCATACAGTGACTCAGTTACATAAAAATTGTCGATTTTAGAAGTGTGCACTCACTTGGAAAAATTTTTGCAGACACCCGTGCTGGCGATAGAAAAAACATTGATTCTTCGGAGCGGAACCACACTATTTCTGTTACTGGTGTTTCGACAGAAAATTTACAACTGTAGCTTAATAAGATGGTGTAGTCGCTGTAATTTTATTGTCTTGTTAATTTCACGTTAGACGTTTCCTTCTCGCAAATGGTATATTTGTAATTTTTTGGGTAAAATGCATTTTAAATAAACTTGTAAGGATGAACTGAATCGTGAATGTCACATTCCTGAAACTCGGCGGAAATTAAATCAGTATCTCTACGGGGTCGGCATATTACTCTACGCTTGCATTTGACATTGTTAGTGGTAGAGGATGTCGGATGCCTCCTTCCGTGTCCCCACTTACGAGTTCGCCCACAGAATGCCACTAAAGCATTACCAAAACCATAACGCTTCCTCCTGGTTGCAGGATTTCTTTTTAATTCTTTATTCCTATTATTAGTAATTATACTACGTAGCCCACCACCTAAAATAATTAGTGGCCCGTATTTTATACAATTTTTATTTTAATTGCAGCTGTTCTACAAGTAGTGATACTTCATCTAATTCTACAATAGCCGCCACTATCATTTACTATTTTACTATCCTAAAACTACATTCATGCTCATAAATAAAGAATAATGCTGATACGTTGTGAAACAACGGTCTGGTGGGCGGTTTGCGGGTTTAAATCACCTCGGGGTATGACCATGCGGTGCATTTGACCTGCGGTCGTCGCACGGTGGCGCTGACAGCAGTCCACATACGCAGAGGTGTGTTGGTGCATGTCAGAGTACGGTGCAGCACGTAAGTGTGCAGACGTTGCCAGACGTGCTAATGGTGAACGTGTGTTGAAAATGGCTCAAAGAACACATATTGAAGACGTTATGAGGGGTAGAATACTAGGGCAACTGGGGTTGGTCAAAAACAGCAGGTCGTAGCACGGGCCCTCCGTGTGCCACAGAATGTGATGTCACGATTATGGCAATGATTCCAGCAGACGGGAAACGTCTCCAGGCACTACAGTACGGGACGTCCACAGTGTACAACACCACAAGAAGATCGATTCTCACCATCAGTGCCCGCAGATGGCCACAGACTACTGCAGGTAGCCTTGCTCGGGATCTTGCCACAGCCATTGGAACAGTTGTCTCCAGACACACAGTCTACAGACGAGTGAACAGACATGGTTTATTCGCCAGGAAACCTGCAAGGTGAATTCCACTGACCCTTGGACACAGGAGAGCCCGTAAAGCCTGGTGTCAAGAACACAGTACATGGTCATTGGAACAGTGGTCCCAAGTTATGTTCACAGACGAGTCCAGGTGTAGTCTGAACAGCGATTTTCGCCAGGTTTTCATCTGGCGTGAAGCAGGAACCAGATACCAACCCCTTAATGTCCTTGAAAGGGATCTGTATGGAGGTCATGGTTTGGTGCTGTGGGGTGGGATTATGATGGGTACACGTACACCCTGCATGTCTTTGACAGAGGAACTGTAACAGGTCAGGTGTATCGGGACGTCATTTTGCACCAGTATGTCCGCCTTTTCAGGGGTGCAGTGGGTCCCACCTTGCTTCTAATGGATGATAGCGCACGGCCCCACCAAGCTGCCATCGTGAAGGAGTACCTTGAAACAGAGGATGTCGGGTGAATGGAGTGGCCTGACTGTTCTCCAGGCCTAAACCCCATGGAGAATGTCTGGGATGCTCTCAGTCGACGTATCACTGCACGTCTTCAAACCCCTAGAACACTTCAGGAGCTCCGACAGGCACTGGTGCAAGAATGGGAGGCTTGACCATCTGATCCACAGTATTCCAACCCGTTGTGAGGCTTCTGTACATGTGCATGGTGATCATATCCCGTATTGCTGTCGGGGTACATGTGCAGGAAACAGTGGCGTTTTGTGCTGCAATCTATTACTACTTTTACTATCACATGTTAAACTACTCCCTACTACGAACCAAGCTAATTCTACAACTAAAACCAAGTACTGTCGTCTTCATCAGTTTGTGGCGCACTTCCCTTCCCCCCCCCCCCCCCCCCCCCCTCCCTATTCTGTGGCGTGGTGGATTCCGACCGTAACAGCAGTCGGCCGGTCCATGCCCCGGCGCTGTGGGATAGGTGCGACCGTGCTTCTACACCTTATGTGTTCTATGGATCATTTTAATCCCTCAGGAATTCCCTCAATATCTTTAATGATACCTCGTTAGCCAGGTAGCTATGTATCTGAAAAGTATCTTGATGGTATGTCGTGTTATAGATGTGTAAGTTAGGCAGTTGTCGTCTGAGTTCGGCTGTCACGTCGTCATGTATGGAACACCCATTGACCACGTGGTGAGGATTGCACTCCATCGCTCCACAGTCACACGAAGGTGTAGCCCGCTTCTCAAACCGGCATAGATATGTGGGGTATGGTCCATGCACCACGAGAAAGTGCAACATTACTTTAATTGGCTTGAAACACTTTAACTGTAACCATCTCTAATGCCAGGGAGCAGTTGAAAGGTCCTACGACCTGTTTCTTCAGCCTCCTGGGATTCTTGCCACAACTCTTCCCCCGCCTTTTAATCATAATTCTATCCCTAATCTGAACCCCCAAAATTTCTATTGTCCTCAATTTTTCCCCCTTTTTTTTTTACCCAATACCATACTCCCTGCTCTCGTATTTTGATGTCAAGGGGACAAAGACCCATTAACATCAGACATGTCCTGTATGCCCCCACAGAAAGTAGTAACATATTTTGTTGGACTCTTCTCACGGTCACGCTAGGCATGACCCTCATGAGCCTGTGTGCTCCGACTCCCAAACTGCAACCCACTGTAGATGTAAGAATGCTGTTGTGATACAATTTAATTAAGTCTGGTGGTAAATGAAATCTTTTGTGACCAATCCCAATGAGGTTATTGAGCACCTCGAGCGACCACTGGATTACTGTATCTATGAACATGGCAAAATTCCATTTTTTGTCTATGATGAGCCACGGGCATCGGGCCTCGTGATGCTGAAGAACTGGTGAGCTATCAATCCTTGTAGTCGTGTTCCTAACTAGTAGCCCTTTCAGGAGTAAGTATGTCGACTATGTTGGGGAAACCTTCATTTTTGATTTGTGGCACCATTGTCAGCAAACTCATGGCCCGTTGCACCTCAGGCGCCACATCCTCGCAGCTACGACCGCCAACCAGCAGGAGGAGGTCGTCTGCGTAGGCTATCACCTCTAAGAGGTTCTCACTGCGTTGTAAGCTGTTCAGCAAAGGCTCCATATTCATATCCGAATCGAGTGGCCCTAGGACAGAGCCCTGTGGATACTCCATTGATATTTTCTTACTGATGCTCCCGCCAGGGGATGATAATCAGATCTTCTTTCCCTCACAATAGCTCCTAAGACAACCATTTGGCGGCCCTGGACACTTTTTCTCCCATAAATAGGAGAAGAGTGTAGACCACCGTAGGTTGTGAAAGGCGCCACTGATGTCCGCCATGATGTCTGTTATGTGCCAGTGAGGAGCCGACCCCCAGTTCTCAGCCACCAGGGCGATAGCGTCAGATGCTGATCGCTTCAGCCAAAGTCAAACTGCCTGTCACTCATCCCATACAGCTCTCGGTGTGCCGCCAGTCTGTCGGCCAATAACTTCTCAAATAGTCTCCCCAGCAAGTCTAACTAACAGATTGGCCTCTACTATTTTACTTCCATCAGGTCCTTACCTGGACCTTATTACACCGTTGGCTTTCTTTCAAACGGGATGGAATATTCGCAGCCTGAGGCACTTGTTGTGAGAGGTGCAACCAGCTGGGTGTGAGCAACTGTACTGTCTCTGCTGTGAAGCCATCCAGCCCTGGAGCTTTACCTCTCATCAGGATCTTCATTTGGGCAGTTAATTCCTCTTCCAAAAAGGGATACACCATTGTATTGTTAGCATAGTTAACCAACACTCTGCTCTTATATGATGCTGCTCCTCTGTGTCCATTAGTTCATCATGGTCAGGCAACAAGGACCAGAGAAGGACCCCAGCAGTTTCCCAACAAGACTCTCTCATCCAGTCCCCATTCCTGACGATGGACTGCACTGTGGCTGATCTTATTTCACCCTCGCTAGCTTTTAGGGGACTCCCCAGGGAATCAGTAGTTAGCTGGCTCAGCAAGTACCACTCCCAGCTGCAGAGTCTAACTGCTCCTAGCTCGATTTGGAAGAGCTCCTTGGCCACCCAGTATTGCCAAAGCCAGTACTGTTTTTCCTGCCAGACGGTACTTCATTGATAGCACCTCCTCGCCCTTCTGACAAACCAACACATCTGCCCTAGTTCGGCAGACCACGGTGCTATGGCTCTCCTCCTGGTTGATACGCTTCACCATCGTGGTAAGTTCTCTCATAACCTCACTGGCATATTTTCCCACGTTATCATCAGCTTCTGATAATGGTGGAATGTCACACTCTCTTGCCAGGCATTCTGAGATGTTTATATTTTCCCACCTCCGCGTTGCAAATGTTTTGACTTTTGAGTCAAATGCCCAGCCGATGTGCTGTTGTTTTCACGTCAATTCTACCAACAGTGAAAGTTGTTTAGTTCTTGGGGTGTTGTAAAATTCCTGGATTCGTCTCGTCGCTGTGCAGCCTATGAAAAGGATTGCGGAAGACTCCCAAATAAATTTCAAAGTACAGTGCAGTTTTAACACCAATACATTTCCAGGACTCTGGTTTCCGAGCCTGGTGAACTGCACCGGTTACATCACATGTACACCGAGCGGGGTGGCGCAGTGGTCAGACACTGGACTCGCATTCGGGAGGACGACGGTTCAATCCCACGTCTGGCCATCCTGATTTAGGTTTTCCGTGATTTCCCTAAATCGCTCCAGGCAAATGCCGGGATGGTTCCTGTGAAAGGGCACGGCCGACTTCCTTCCCCATCCTTCCCTAATCCGATGAGACCGATGACCACGCTGTCTGGTCTCCTTCCCCAAAACCAACCAACATCACATGTACCCAAAGTTGACATCAAACGACACAGTGTTCACAACAATCAACAAACGAGTGAGCCTACAATACATTTGCTCGCAACCCTAGCCAAAAAACGAGTGCCCCAAGGCACCTGCGTGACCTCTATTTATACTTTTGTTAACAATTACCTACAATGAAAATTACAATTTTATGTAAAATCACAATTAAAAGCTAAACCGAATATGAGATACACATTGCTAAAAATTTACAATCTCAGTACTGAAGAAGGTGAACCTATTTTCAACTTAGTTACGAGTTAATATAACATTTTCTGACTAATTATGTTACAGGTAACAATTACATTTCTAAATTTGTTTATAACAAATCAACTAGTGTCTGAATTTTAGTGCTAACATATATCGGGGATTCAATTAACGTGCTTTATTTGTATGTTCTATTTAATTTGCTGTAGTAATTTTATATTGATAGGTTTACTGGTACATCCTGACCATGTGCTACATTTCTTTCGATTAGTTACAGTATTAATTTCACATTTATATTGTGTTTTTTCACATAAGAACAATGTTAATCAGCAAAGCATCGTTTTCGAATTATATGTATACTGAAATAGTGGTTATTTTTGTATGTAATTTGGAAACAGGTCACTTTACAATCAGGCGATTGGGACTGGTGTTTATCTTTAATGCTCTCCGAGGGGTTCTGATCGGGCAATGAGTTACAGTAATATTTCGATTCCCAATCAGTTTAGTTGTAACTGAACCGCACCTCCCGCCCCAATCCCAATGGCACACTCTGTCACTTAACATGAATCCAATCAAGTTGTGATCACTTGTGGTTACCCTATCACGTACCTTCCATTTTTTAATATTGTTTACAGCGTCGGGCATCATCAAGGTGACAAGTTGCAAGGCCATGATTGTCTCTTTCGCCTTACCTCCAGTTGCATCTCGAGTGCGACTGAACCATAAGGCGAATTCACATTAATGTCCGCTATCACAATGACTTGTCGCCTCCGCAACGCCGTGATCACAGTTGTGAGATGGTCTAAGTGCTCCTCTATATTCTCTCCGCACTGGTGTGGTAATCCCAGAGGTGACTGAAGTTCTATGACGTTACAGTCTCTGTTCGGCAGTTGAGATAAAATCGCGACTCTCATTGCTCTATGAGTCACAATTAACGCAGCCTTTGACTCTTCTCCATTGCTAATGATTTGCCATGTAGCGGCCACGAATGCGATTCGCCCGGCAAGAGAGTACGGCTCCTGCAGGCAGAGCACATCCCGTCTCCTTTCCTCCACCACTTTTTGTAGCTCTTTCATCACTAGCCTGCTGTTGTTAGTATTGATTTGTCCAACACTTACTTCCGTTGTCGTGGAAAATAAGTGTGAAAGTTGCATTCAGGCCACGTCTCTTCGTTAGCTAGGACTGATTGGATGTATATCTAATCGAAATTCTCATTCTGCTTCTTGAAAACCTTTTTAACAAGGTCCCGCAGGGCTCCGAAGTCAGTGGGGAGATTCATTGATTTCATCTGTAGTCTGTCTACAGTCTCCATGAGCGAGAAGGTGACTTTCCTTCCATAATTGTGACCTACACGAACCACATTTCGCAAAGCAGTGGTCAGGACAGCAGGCTACTCCAGGCGTGCGAGCTGCATAGCTAATTCCAGATTTGGGTAAAACCTTACAGAGTCCGTTCCCAGCCCTATAGTAGGAGGAGAGTCTTTAACGTAGTTCCATTTGTGCTACTCACGGTGCCATCTTGTACTTGACCGCTGTGCACCTCATTTCCCTGCACCGCAACCTGTCGGCCTACCACAACAGGACGCCCTACTTGCCGTTCTCGGTCTTAAGTCGGCCTGCTACCCCGGTTATGAGGGGGAAACCTCCAGTTGGAACTTGGTACTCTGTTTGGGTGTTGGCGTCCACTATATCCACTCTCTGATTTCGAATATTTGAGATCATTCTCAGAAACAGAGTGTTTGCTGTCAGACATTCCACTCCATACACGCCAATGGCCGTTTGTCAGATAAAGCATCACGTGATTCATCTGAAAATGTCCATGCAGTGGACGTCCAGTTCTAGCATTCGTGTGCAAATTCCAGCCTTCATCGCCAATGAACAGCAGTCAGCATTGGTGCAAGAACCAGCCGCCTGCTGCAGGTCTGCAGCTCGTTTTCTATTATCGCGAAATAGAGGATATAGTGTCACAGACATGATACGTGAATTGGAGTGGCAATCATTAAAACAAAGGCGTTTTTCGTTGCGACGGGATCTCCTCATGAAATTTCAATCACCAGTTTTCTCCCCCGATTGCGAAAACACTCTGTTGGCACCCACCTACATAGGGAGAAATGATCATCACGATAAAATAAGAGAAATCAGGGCTCGCAAAGAAAAATTAATGTGCTCGTTTTTCCCGCGTGCCGTTCGAGAGTGGAACGGTAGAGATGTAGCTTCAAGGTGGTTCATTGAACCCTCTGCCAGGCACTTCATTGTGAATAGCAGAGTAATCACGTAGATGTAGATCAGAAAAATCAACAGACTTCCACCTTGCCCTCCAGTGAGCTCTCGATTGACGTTACTGAAGTAACAAATGATGGTGGTTTGGAGTCAGTGGAATGCATGCTACATGGAGATATCCCCACGTAACCGATTTGCAGCAGTTCTTCGTACCATTGTGATGACGTCTGCACTCAAATTGCTGCTGCAGATGCAGTAAGATGCGCCAGAGCCCCACGCCGAGCACGATAGTCTTATCTTTCGTAGTGCCAGTTGGCCATTCGGAGCCTGGTCTTCTTGCGTCCGTACATTCTCGTGACTACCGATTCAAGCAGTCATGGACGGTGGCTACATTCCTGCCATCTTTCTGCAGTATCGCAGAAGGAACGTCCAGCTTCACGTAGCCCTATTACATGACCTCTTTCAGACTTAGCGAGGTGTTGATAATGGCGTCTTTGTCGCCTTAAAGACATTCTTGACTAACAACTCACTACGCCCAGTCTCAAATGTAACTAATGCTCACGACCGTTTCATCGTGTATTTAAAGCAAATATGATTGCATCCTCATACTGGCACTACTAGCGCCACTCTTATGCGACTGGCGCGGAATTTTAATAGACACAATCTTTCAGATGTAGAAACACGCCTGTCAACTGTAAGTAGGCTGTTTAGATTTTTATATTGGTAACACCACGTAGCGCTCTGTATCAAAATCACTGGCTGTGCTGTGTGCAGTCTGTGGCTGTTTGGCATTGTTGTAATATGTTGTGACTTGGCAAGACAGCCAAGCCACTAGGAGGTAGCCGAAAGGCACGCGTTTAAGCTCACGCAGGCTGGCGTGAGATCTGGAACAGTTAAAGGAATTGAGTCTAGTAAAAAAAGTACGGAGCTTCTGGAATACTTAACTTTAATCCATAATTGGTGAACATCGGTCTGACGGTACATGCATCACAAGATAAATAGCAAATGATAATGGCGCCTTGCTAGGTCGTAGCAAATGACGTAGCTGAAGGCTATGCTAACTATCGTCTCGGCAAATGAGAGCGTAATTTGTCAGTGAACCATCGCTAGCAAAGTCGGCTGTACAACTGGGCGAGTGCTAGGAAGTCTCTCTAGACCTGCCATGTGGCGGCGCTCGGTCTGCAATCACTGATAGTGGCGACACGCGGGTCCGACGTATACTAGCGGACCGCGGCCGATTTAAAGGCTACCACCTAGCAAGTGTGGTGTCTGGCGGTGACACCACGTAATATTCGCTATTGTAGTGTTGGGCAGTTGGATATGAACAGCAGCGCGTAGCGTTGCGCAGTTGGAGGTGAGCCGCCAGCAGTGGTGAATGTGGGGAGTGAGATGGCGGAGTTTTGAGAGCGGATGATCTGGACGTGTGTCCATCAGAGAGAGTAAATTTGTAATACTGTATATCATGAACTGGTATATATATATATATATATATATATATATATATATATATATATGACGATTTTTGAATATTATTAAGGTAAATACATTGTTTGTTCTCTATCAAAATATTTCATTTGCTAACTATGCCTATCAGTTATTTAGTGCCTTCAGTAGTTACACTCCTTTATTTAGCTGGCAGTATTGGCGCTCGCTGTATTGCAGTAGTTCGAGTAACGAAGATTTTTGTGAGGTAAGTGATTCATGAAAGGTATAGGTTATTGTTAGACAGGGTCATTCTTTTGTAGGGATTATTGAAAGTCAGATTGCGTTGCATTAAAAATATTGTGTCAGTTTAGTGATGATCAGAATTAGTAAAGAGAGAAATGTCTGAGTACGTTCAGTTTTGCTCAGCTGTTCGAAAATCAAATAACGTAAGGGGTTTACCAGCACAGTAATTCATTAATTTTTCTAAGAGGACGTTTCACAACTTTCGTTTGTTACACTATTCCTTATAGGTGTTGCGATTTTTTCCCGTCACTGTATACTCTATAAGGAATAATCAAATGCAAACGAGACAGGTGGAAATTGTTTTTGCAAGCTTTATTATTTCAAAATTAATCGCCATAACTCTTAATACAATTATCCCACTGTGGAACAAGACGGTCAACGCCTTCACAGAAAATACTTTGTGCTTTCCCACGGAACCATGATCGTACACATGCCTGTAGCTCTTCGTCCGAAGCAAATCGGCAGCCACGAATGTCTCTCCAGGGCATCAGAAGTATGGAAATTGCATGCGGAGAGATCGAGACTGTAAACCTTGGCAGCATGGCGATTACTGTTGAAATAATAAACAGTTTATTTATTTTTTCCCCTGTATCTCGTTTTCATTTGAGTGCTCTTTGTATTGTTGGTAAATAACAATGAAAGTGCTCACTTACCAAAAATTTGGTTGTCCCACAAACATAAACCCGTATGCCTACGCCATTCTTTAATCAGTCTGGAGAGCGCTAGAAAATTTCATTTGGTATTGACAAATGAGTTCTCCTTTACTGCGGAACATGTCACGCTGGCTGATATTAACATGTTCGTTGATAATTACCATGTTTTAAAGCAATCAATACGCTCATCTCATTTAAATATTCACTGCCTTTTTACGGGTTTAACTGTTACTGGTCATATATTGGACCTCTCACGTTAATGGCCCTGACGTGTATCATTTCGAAGTCAATCTTTCATGCTCGCTGATGTGGTAACTTTTCGTGGAAACGGTTTTATGGGTCATATTTCCCGTGTAAAACCTCCAGCTCCTCGCTGCATCCATCAAACGGACGTTTATGGCTGACATAGATAAGTGTAATTCATGAGCTGTTCGTAATGTCTACGGTTCTTGCTGCCAGCGATTCAGAGGGAGATTGCGAGGGGATTAACACCGGAATCTTGGCAATTTGAAGCTGCAGAGTTGTTTTAGACATACTGCGTGCTCCAGATCTAACATAACATGACTTCCCGAAAACGGTGCGTAGGTAGAATTTAAGGTAGAAGGATTTTTATTTATTTACTACCTTAGAGAATTTTGTATTCTGAAAGGATTTTGGCCACAAGTCGTCTTACCAAACGTAACTCTTATTTTGTCATTACATATACTATCGTATGTTAAACTATGTCTTATATTTAATGTGGAAACTAGCCTTTAGAAACAGTAGCGACAGAAACTGTAACAACAGTAATATGTCAGTGTGGAGTAGAATAATAGAGAAGATGTTCAAATAGATGAATTAACGCTTGAGTGTAGGAACTATTCACTTAAGAGTAGAAATGGGAGAGAGAAACGTGGCGAATATATGTGACGAAGAGAGGAACAAGGAAAGAGAAGAAGAAGAAGAAGAAGAAGAAGAAGAACAAGAAGGAGAAGATTTAAACAGGGAAAGAGAGAGAGGGTAACCGTACGTAAAAATGAGCTTTTGCTTCAGGAATTACGAGCATGACAAAATGAAATACTTCAGTTTCTTTGTTAAGTGCAACATGTTATCGAGTTTAGTGGAGTGTACAGTATAGCTTATTCTAGAGGATAATGTTTTGCGTATTGAAATAGCCAGGATACTACGTTAGCCAGACACTGCATTCCGGTTATGAGAAGATTAGATTATAAGCAGTTGAAATGTGAGGTGAAGTACTGACCGACGAACAAACTGACAAACCGATGAAGTACACAAAGCATGTGGTACTCACGGAACTTGTCTGGCGCAACTACCCTACGTGGGAGTATCAGGTACTGTAACGATCAGACTGTTATTCCAGGCACAATCGCGTAGTTAGTTACAACCCCCAACAGTTTTTCAGTGCTGATGCTGTATTGTATTACAGTGCAATGGCAAGAAATCAATAGAGCGAAAGACTGCCTAGGGTTCTATTCCATGCTCTATAGGAACATGTTTGAAATTTGTGGGGGCTCAAAGACAGAGATTTCTTTCTGCATGGAGTTTAGGCACAGTATTCGGGTTTGGGGCGTCGCTAAGAAGAATAAGCAGATTTGGGGGAGTGAGTGGGGGGGGGGGGGGGGGAGCGTAGTGTTGAAGAAAGAATGAAATTACGTGCGATTTCTTCATAATATATTTTAGCTCTGGTTTTGCACTAATCTTAACACTGAACAGAAGTCAGCATTAATGTGGTCGATGAAGGTGCTGATATTTTTAGGTCTGTCGTCGCTCAATTAAAGATGGAGCTCATTGGGATATAAATCTTATTTATATCATGGATGCGCAAGTAGAATATAAGGGCGTTCAAAAAGAAATGAGCCGGAGGCATAATTGCAGAAACCAGACCTGTATGTTAGAAGTACGTTCTGACCCTGGCTGTAGAGACACTTGTCCCACTGTGACCCAAGGCGGTGAATGGCTGTGTCATAAAATTCCCAGGGCTGCGATGTTAACCAGTTCCGCACGTACAGCTGGACGTCGTCGTCCGAGGTGAATCGTTTGCCATTCAGAGCGTTTTTAAGGGGACGAAAAATTCATTCCTTCTGATTCACTTCCTGCAGCACGGGACAACAGTGAATGCCCAGCATTACTTGCAAACCTTGACCACTCTGCCTGCTTGCGCATCCATGATATACTGTGGGTATTATCTCCCATTAAATAAGATTCCTATCCCAATGAGCTCCATCTTTACTTGAGCGACGACAGACCTAAAATCAAATCGACCATGCAATCTCACCTGTGGGGTCATTCTGCTCCAGGACAATGCAAAGCCTCATACGGCCAACAAAGTCGCGGCACTCCTGCAGAAATTCAAATGGGAGATTCTTGGCCACCCTCCATACGGTCCGGGCCTCTCTCCCTGTGATTACGCCATTTTTGGTTCCCTTAAAAAGGCTCTGAGTGGCAAACAATTCACCTCGGACGACGATGTCCAGCTGTACGTGCGGAACTGGTTGACGTCGCAGCCCCGGGAATTTTATGACACAGCCATTCACCGCCTTGTGTCACAGTGGGACAAGTGTCTCAACAGCCAGGGTCAATACTTCTAACATACAGGTACTGGTTTCTGTAATTATGCCTCCGGCTCGTTTCTTTTTGAACGCCCCTTATACATGCGAGTTTAAAACTGGCGTCTGTCCAAACCGTGATGGTGCTGTCTTCCAGAAGGAATTTTTGTCCCCACAGACAACACGCTGTTGCTTGCTAGAGAAACTTTCGGAACGAATTCAGTACTGAACATCACAAAAAAAAAAAAAAAAAAATGGTTCAAATGGCTCTGAGCTCTATGGGACTCAACATCTTAGGTCATAAGTCCCCTAGAACTTAGAACTACTTAAACTTAACTAACCTAAGGACATCACATACACCCATGCCCGAGGCAGGATTCGAACCTGCGACGGTAGCAGCCTCGCAGTTCCGGACTGCAGCGCCAGAACCGCACAGCCACCGCGGCCGGCCTGAACATCACAGTACATATCTACAGGAACATGGGGATTATGAATGATCAAATGAGGTGGAGCTGAGGTTAGCTCACTGGTCTCGCATGCGAGTTGAGCGGGGTTTAGAAACCCTGCCGGTCATCCAAATACGGGTTTGCCGTGATTCCCCTAAAGTATTTAAGGCAAATTTCTGGATAGTTGCTCTTAAGATCGCACAACCAATTTCCTTCTCCGTCCTTGCCCGAACGAGCTTGTGTTTCGGTTCTGATAACGTCGGCCTCAGGACATTAAGTTTTTTGAGGCAGACCAAGGACGAACTTTAAATAGAAAGGAGGTCAAAATTACTATTTCCAAACACGGCTCTGGAAACTAAACATTTGTCGCCCCAAAATGTGATTTAGTGAGCTATACAAACAAATACGTGTTAATAATACAGAGTGCGGCGCGGGAACTTCCTTATTTGAAACACGCGGCACACAGCGGCTGTTACTCATTGCTGCGTGGCTTTCGGTGCAATTGAAAGCCGAGACTTAGTGTTTCTTTAAGGTTAGTTTAGTAGCGATCATACATTGGGGAAGAGAGGAGCGCGCGTTCGCCTTTGCGGCCTACTTTTCGAACGGACGTTCGGTCATCAGAACTCAGCGTGCATTCAGGAAACAGTTCAACATCTCGCCTACAGGTCGTGTTCCTGATGGGAAACCAATTCTTTTGTGGGAAGACACTTTTATGAATACTGGAAGTGTACAGAAAGAAAAAAATCAGGCCCTTCAAGGACCACTAGAACGCTTGAAAACATTGAGAGTTAAAGATGAAGATTTTGAATTCCTCCAAGCGATCTGCACGCAAACATCCAGCTGCCCTAGCAATTCCTGAACGCACAGTGAGAAGAATTCTTCACGAAGAGTTGTAATTTCATCCGTATAAACTGTCAGCGGTGCACACACTTCATCCACGTGATTTTGTTTCACGAAAAAATGCGTGTGAAGCCTTGATCGATGAGCTGTCTCGTGACGCCTTAGTCTTCTTCAACGACGAGGCACATTTTCATTTGTCTGGCTGCGTGAATAAACAAAATATGCTGTATTGGTGTGGCACGAACCCCCAATAACTTCATGAGCAGCCCCTGCATACAGAACGTGTGACTGTTTGGTATGCACTATCTAAAGTTGGCATTATTGGCGCATGGCTTTTCGAAGAGAACGATAAGGCAGTGTCGGTCACTTCTGAGCGTTATGCTCAGATGATTGAACAGTTTTTTCTTCTAGAACTTGAAGAAATGGATGTAGGTGATGTCTGGTTCCAACAAGCTGGCGCCACAACTCTCACTACACGAACGTCGACGACCACGTTGCACGAAAACTTCCCCGATCGTTTCATCTCTTTGTGGGGCGATCTCCACTGGCCAGCACGCTCTCCAGATTTAGCGCCATGCGACTTTTTCTTACAGGGCTGTCTCAAATCCTTGGTGTATACCAATCATCTGCAGACCTTGGCTGAACTACGGAACAGTATTCGCGTTGCTATTGATAACATCGACAGAGACGTATTGGAAAAAGTGGACCGAAACTTCCTATTTCTACTCTACAAATGTATTGAGCAGAACGGAGACCGCCTTCAAGATGTCATTTTCAAAACTTAATGGAACAAAACTTTAGATGTTACTCTTTGTAAAGAAAAACGAATTAAATTGATTTTATAATACTTTCTGATTTATGACCTTTTTAAAATAAGGAAGTTCCCGCGCCGCACCCTGTATATGAAGATGCTTCGTCACTAATGTTGTTGACATTTTCAGTGCTAACTTTTCTCGAGAATGGCTGTGAGTACTATACAGCTCAGGCTGTAATAGCATACCCCGCAAAAGACAAAGTTCTGCGTTAGAATACGCATCCGTCACTCACTTTTGTAGCTTACAACATTCTATACTGTTGCTCGTTCTCCATTGTAGCAACTGTTCATAAATAGGCCGCGACGGGACGAAGCTGTTTGGGATTCGCTTAATCGTCCTTAACGCGGACCATATTTCTGCGCTTCATCGAGGGTGGAGTAGTTCGCCCCCATGATTAATAAGGAGACCCAGAATAATTTTACATTTATCAGTGTACAAAAATAATTTAACTCAGGCTATGTTCTAAAATGATGTTTTACAGATTTTTGTCCGAGGACTGTGACAGTGTGGTCTCAGCAGGTAATTCTATCGGCTATTCTCTGTTGTTTCCAGAATGTGTTCCCAAGATTCGCTTACCTGGTACGTTCACAGTGTACGATGCTGAATTATATGCGATCCTGAGGGCGCTGCAGAAGACGTGGTGTCGTCCTGCTAACAAATTCCTCATCTACATCGAGTACGTAAGAGATCTTCAGGCTACCCATCACACGTATCTAGCATTCCCATTTACAGAGGCAGGGAAAGGAGGTGTATTATGCTAGATAGCAGCTAAGAATTGCTGCTTGGAAAATACCATTTCTGTGTGCACTGATCCGTATATACAGTTATCTGACTTCTACGGCACAGGATCATGCGTCTGTCGGAGGAGTGGTCAGGGTTGAGGAACAAGAAGCTGTGGTCAGTGAAACCAACTACACGGCCGTGGCGTTCCTCGTTCCGGCCGCGGAGGCGGAAGGAACAGCTCTTTAATGCTCCTCCGGATAGGGCACTTTCTTCTGAGCCACGGATTCCCCCTCCGGCAGAAGAATCCTCTAGTGTGCAGTGCTTGTGGTGTACAGTTATCTGTACATCACCTTTGGATGGAATGCGTTTTATAGCGAGCCATGAGGGCTGCAACTTAATTACCAGCTGACCTGACCTCTATTTTACGAGATGATTAATTGAATGTGGCCCGTGTTTTAAGATTATGTGCGAAAACCTATATCTTAATAGTATCTTAGGTGGGTGAATTTATTGAATTTCTTCATGTTGATAAATTAGAAAGAGCGATCTGTTTTACTTGGTAAAAAGTTTTCTGTAGCCAAGGGGGAGATGCATAGGGAGGAAGTCATACGCTGCCCGACTCTTCCCGGAAAGTACTCTTGAAATTTCAATAGTAAACCTTTGCGATGCACAACGCCTCTATTGTAACGTCTGCCAGTGGAGTCCGTCGACCACTGCTCTAGCGCTCTCGCGCCGAACAAACGATGCCGTTACGAAACTCGCCGCTCTTAGTTGCATCTGCTCTACTCTTCTATCAGTCCTACCTGGTAAGAGTTCCAGTCTGACGAACAGTACTCAAGAATCGGTCGGACGAGCACCTTATAAGCCCCCTTTTTCGGGGGTGAGTTACAGCCCCTTTAGATTCTTCCTGTGAATTCCCCTAACGTTCGCTCCGATCAGATACTCCTGGTATTTTACGGTTGTTGCTGTTTCCTGTACTGTTCACCAAACCTCTGCAGGTCATTCTGCAACTCAGTACCATCTTCTGGCCTTGTTACCGTCATATAGAGAACCGCATCATATGCGAACAGTCTTAAAGAGCTTCCGACGCTTTGTGCTAGATCATTTGTATATACTGTAAACAGTAACCGCGTAAGTAGGCTGTTTAGGTTTTTATGTTGGTAACATCATGTAGCGCTCTGTATCAAAATCACTGACTGTGCTGTGTGCAGTCTGTGGCTGGTTGGCATTATTAGAATATTCGCTATTGTAGTGTTGGAGTTGGATGTGAACAGCTCGTAGCGTTGCGCAGTTGGAGGTGTGCCGCCAGCAGTGGTGGATGTGGGGAGAGGGACGACAGAGTTTTGAGAGCGGACGATGTGGACGTGTGTCCGTCAGAAAAACGAAATTTGTCAGACTGGATGCCATGAACTGAGTTATATGTTTTGACTTTTGAACACTATTGAGGTAAATACATTGTTTGTTCTCTATCAAAATCTTTCATTTGCCAACTATGCCTATCAGTAGTTAGTGCCTTAAGTAGTTAGAATCTTTTATTTAGCTGGCAGTATTGGCGCTCGCTGTATTACAGTAGTTCGAGTAACGAAGATTTTTATGGGGTAAGTGATTCATGAAAGGTATAGGTTATTGTTAGTCAGGGCCATTCTTTTGTAGGGATTATTGAAAGTCAGATTGCGTTGCGCTAAAAATATTGTGTGTCAGTTTATTGATGATCTGATTGTTTTCTTGTAGTTTGTGTAATTAGTGTAGCTATTGTTTATTGCAAGCGTGTAATTGTAGAGAGAATCTCCTTTGTAGTTCTAGTCCTTCATTGTTGTAAAACAGTTGTGACATGCATGTAGATTTGCACCAAGTATGCCGGCCGTGGTGGCCAAGCGGTTAAAGGCGCTACAGTCTGGAACCGCGCGGCCGCTACGGTCGCAGGTTCGAATCCTGCCTCGGGCATGGATGTGTGTGATGTCCTTAGGTTAGTTAGGTTTAATTAGTTCTAAGTTCTAGGCGACTCATGACCGCAGAAGTTAAGTCGCATAGTGCTCAGAGCCATTTTTTGCAACAAGTATTTCGCAGCTGCGCTTGCGATTAACTAGATATTATTTTCAGTGCTATGTTAATGTGTTTTCTTATTTTTGGTCTTCAAATTGTGCTTTTATTGTTATCGTGTGAAATACATGATAATTATGGCGTGTCAAAAACATAACCCTAGGCTCCAAAGTAGTAATTTGGTAATTGTGCATAGGGAAATGGACCAGGCGGCAAATAATGGTGTAGACAGTGAAACAATTAGTGAACAGGGTAACATTGTCGATCGATCGGTTGGCAACAGCTCGCCTCAGGATTCTGAAATGACAGGACAAAATTTTGCGAATACTGTAGATTCAGGTTTTGCGTCATTACCCGTTTCTCAATCAAGTCACGACACATTTTCTGCTTTCAAAATGCGAATGTTGCCTGTTATGCACTGCCGATAAGCACAAAGGAACAAGTTCCAGACACTAATACATTGTTATTGCAATTCATGCAATGAATGGAACAAAATCAGGAACGAACACAGCAACAGCTACACAAGTTAGACACAATGGAACAAAATCGCAAAGATTTAACTGCTGAGGTACTTGAAATCGAATCGAAATGTAAAAAGGTCTGTAATGACGTAAAACACAAATTTGTGAGCATTTTCAACCTATTTTTTGCGTCTTGAAGTTGCATTACAGAATCACGAAGAAGCCATAAAAGAACTGCAAACTATTGTTCATGAAAATCACGACACCTTGCAAGCTAAAATTGACTCTGTTGCATCTACCAATTCGGTTACGCAACTTGCAAAAACTCAAGGAAACTTAAAGGACATGGTAGATACGCTTTCAATGCAAATGGACACTCTGAAACTTGGTTCAGAAAAACACACTGAGGAAATCAGTTCATTATCGGAGAAAGTAGTCGAACTTTCGGATCAGTTCACTAACTTATCTACAAAGGTAGATGATGATCTGAATGACATGAGACCGGTAGCCTTCACCAACACAGAAGAGTATGAACAAACTAGAAAATTCAAACAAAATCAAAATCAAATCAATATACAGTACAAAAGAGAAATCCGAGAAGTACAAGATCAGTTGACACAGGTAATACAAGAATTACATATTTCAGAGGACACTCGCGCTCCAATACGGGAAGAGGGACATAGAAATACGGAACATCCACAAAATAATAACACGGGGCTCTTCGGAAATTATGAAAGAAATTGGCAAGGTAAACCGAATTTTGAGATGGAACCGCCGAAACGACGTAACAATGACTGATATGCGACTCGCCGACTTGATGATTTTTACTATAAGCTGTTCATTACTACACGTAAATCCAAAAATTTAAGAATTCTGGCCACGACATTCATCCACAAGCGTGACTTCATCAATTCTCTCATTGTTTTCCTCCCAACTGATCATTGGAGCCCAGGTTAGAATTTATGTGTGGCTACTTAGAGAATGAACCAGCTTTAAGAATGTGGTCGGTCATTCACGATTGTCACAGTGAAGGAGAATTTTATCATGCCTTCCTCTCAAGACCGAGTAAAACATAGCATCATAATGATGAAACATTTCGAACAATCTGAATTTTCCAGTCTTGTGAAATATTTTGAAGACATGTTGCACAAGAATCAGTACCTGTCAAACCCATACAGCACCTCAGAACTCATCCGCATTTGCTTAATCAAATTGGCTGAACATTTACGACATATTATTTTGGCAGGACGTTGAAAAGACGACACTGAAGCTTTTCAGGGACTCGTACAAGAATTGGAAATCGACACTGACAATCGCGGAACGCGAAAACAGGAACACAACAATTACAGGTCACATCCGTCATAATTCCGCGACGAAAGAAATAATAACTGGACACGACATAGCTATTCTGACCACGTAAATCGTGACCAAAACAGACACCTCCCGTATGACAACCGTTGACAGAATAATAGTAACAGAGAAAGATCGCATTTCCGTAGAAATGAACATGACAGAGATAACCATAGAAACAGACAATATGGGAACCAAAACAATTATTATCAAGGGAGACAGAATAACTTCAGATGCAACAGTTCAGCGCGCAGTTACGATTCAGAGAGAAATTCTCCACCACGTGACCGACAAGAAAGAAACTATGGAATCTACCGACATGACGACAGACGATATAATCGTAACGACAGACCTGAATTTCATCAGAACTGGCGGGACTCACACGGGGCAGCGCCCTCTCGACAAGGTGAATTTGTAGAAGTTAGATCTCCAAATCCAAATAACGACGCGCGCCAGCAAAGAGACAGACAATGACTCGCACCGCATGCAGCCACGTACGCCGGCTGACTCAGAGAAAAATAACATAGACGCTAACCTTGAGAAAAGTTTTAGCATTCCTTACCGACGTGTACAATATGATAATTGCTTTGAAGTTGAAACTCTGCGCACTAGAAAGGGTAGATTGCACCACATTTCACATGTAAAACCGTTTATTGAGAGATAATCTGCTTTTTAATTTAGTCTTTGCCATAAAATTTTTCACTTCACGCTACTAGTACACTTTGACACACTTAGAAACTGTTAACATGCAACAATGATTTAAAGTTAACTATCCAGTCAGGAAACTGGGCAACTTATATAGACAGTAATTACGAATGCATTGTTATAGTGAACAGACGACACAGTGTTATTGTGTGTACATTCTTGCTTGTTTGTTGCACGATTACGTAACGACTATAAGGCTTACATACTTAGAAGATATACTGGTACTGCTAATGAGATTTTAATGCAAAATTCTGATTTACTTGAAAATACATTCTGGATTTAAAGTACTTTCTGAAAGATACCAGATGACACAGTGGTTAGTTTATTTGACAGCTACACGATAATATCATGACGCTACTAATGTATGACACAATTTACATTGTTGCTTTTGCGGTGTATCTGTTTTATATCTGAACAGTTTTTCTGAATTCTTCTGGAAAGGAAAACATGTTTTAGTAGTAACTTTTGTGGTACAGCTAGAATGAGACAGCCTTTTTCGTAGCACAACAATACATTACAGTACAGTACTTTCTTGATCACGGCGCTGTACATAATAACCATGATATCTATACGCATAGCATTTCACTTTTGTTTATTACGAGGTAAGTACATTGACTTCTGCAGAACTTTGCTTATGGACGACGATAATTACGACACTTGGCACATTTTGTATCCTTAAGTAATGACAGAGATTATCTTACAACAAGACGCACAATTTAGCGCTGCAGTACACGTATTTGAGTGATTAATTTTGTAGTTGAACCATTAATTTTTAAAGATTTTTTGAATCACAAAGATACAAAGAAAGTTTTCGGTGATACATTTCATTCGATTGCTGTAATCTGTAACACCTGAGGGTAGAATTACATTAATCCTCAGAGGGGGTCCACGCCTACTTTGTGTACTAAGTGTGTAGTGAGCGCTAGGAGCCCTAGCTACTATGGTATTTGCTTATACAACTTTACACATCGGTACCATATTTCTGTAACACAGAACTACACAGCTATCTGATCATTTAGCTGAGAGAGACAAACATTTTTTTTACTATTTCAGTGACACATGTTTACGCAGTTACACAGTTGGATAACTCCGCACTTATGAAATTGTATTTTGCCTGTACTATGTGAACTGTTGATATTTTTTCGGAACCATTGTGATACTATGAGAGCTTTGAATGATGTATTTGGTATGGGGTCATGATTTTTAAAGTACGTTTGAGGCACATGACACTATTGAAATGAGCAGAGAATTTTATTAGGTTTTGAAATTATTGCAGAAAGCTTCGACATATTTGAGATTTGGCTGAAGTTTTATGATGTTATTATTTCGATGACGATGTGTGTTTTGCTGTTGAGGTATGTTTATGATCAATAAGATGATGCTACGGTATATGAGGAATTTGATTACGTGTTTATATGTATCTGAATAATGAACAGAAGTTAGGGACTCTGGTTTGTGAAAAAGGATGTTGGAAACCAAGAATTGTACTTTACGAGTTATGACTTGTGTATCCATGTGTGAATGTATCACAACACTGCTATTCATGAGATTTCGTTTCTACGCATTTTTACTGTAAATTTTCGATCCGTGAAATTTTTTTATATGAGACTGTCACTGTAGTGCAAACTGCTGTCGAAAATATTTCGGTAAGAAAGCTGAGTGATCTTGACGTAATGCGTTGTGGGTGCCTGGCTGCCTGGAGAAAAAGCCATTAGGTGGAGAAAAAAGAGGCCATTAACCTCGCTATTGACATTCCTTTGTAGAAAGCATCGCAAATATGACACGCTATTACTTGGAAACATGATTATACTGTGGAGCACGTACTTTGTGCTACTTACTGAAATGCTTATGAATTGATGGAGAATTTTCTTACATCTGCACACCTGATTATGACAAGCGTCTTTCTACAAGAGTTGAGAGAATTTCTACTGACTTAAGAAAGAGAGATAGATACTGCCTACAGAAAATTAGAGAGACCTTTGGAGAAAGGAGAACCACTTGCATGAATATCAGGAGCTTTGATGGAAACCCAGAAGGGAAAGCAGAAAGGTGGAAGGAGTATATAGAGGGTATATACAAGGGTGATGTACTTGAGGACAATATTATGGAAATGGAAGAGGATGTAGATGAAGATGAAATGGGAGATACGATACTGCGTGAAGAGTTTGACAGAGCACTGAAAGACCTGAGTCGAAACAAGGCCCCGGGAGTAGACATAATTCCATTAGAACTACTGACAGCCTTGGGAGAGCCAGTCCTGACAAAACTCTACCATCTGGTGAGCAAGATTTATGAGACAGGCGAAATACCCTCAGACTTCAAGAAGAATATAATAATTCCAATCCCAAAGAAAGCAGATGTTGACAGATGTGAAAATTACCGAACAATCAGTTTAATAAGTCACAGCAGCAAAATACTAACGCGAATTCTTTACAGACGAATGTAAAAACTGATAGAAGCCGACCTCTGGATCCGTAGAAATGTTGGAACACGTGAGGCAATACTGACCCTACGATTTATCTTAGAAGAAAGATTAAGGAAAGGCAAACCTACGTTTCTAGCATTTGTAGACTTAAAGAAAGCTTTTGACAATGTTGATTGGAATACTCTCTTTCAAATTCTGAAGGTGGCAGGGTTAAAATACAGGGAGCGAAAGGCTATTTACAATTTGTACAGAAACCAGATGGCAGTTATAAGAGTCGAGGGGCATGAAAGGGAAGCAGTGGTTGGGAAGGGAGTGAGACAGGGTTGTAGCCTCTCCCCGATGTTATTCAATCTGTATATTGAGCAAGCAGTAAAGGAAACAAAAGAAAAATTCGGAGTAGGTATTAAAATCCATGGAGAAGAAATAAAAACTTTGAGGTTCGCCGATGACATTGTAATTCTATCAGAGACAGCAAAGACCTTGGAAGAGCAGTTGAACGGAATGGACAGTGTCTTGAAAGGAGGATAGAAGATGAACATCAACAAAAGCAAAACGAGGATAAAGGAATGTAGTCGAATTAAGTCGGGTGATGCTGAGGGAATCAGATTAGGAAATGAGACACTTAAAGTAGTAAAGGAGTTTTCCTATTTGGGAAGCAAAATAACTGATGATGGTCGAGCTAGAGAGGATATAAAATGTAGACTGGCAATGGCAAGGAAAGCGTTTCTGAAGAAGAAAAATTTGTTAACATCTAGTATAAATTTAAATGTCAGGAAGTCGTGTCTGAAAGTATTTGTATGGAGTGTATCCATGTATGGAAGTGAAACATGGACGAGAAATAGTTTAGACAAAAAGAGAATAGAAGCTTTCGAAATGTGGTGCTACAGAAGAATGCTGAATATTAGATGGGTAGATCACATAACTAATGTGGAGGTATTGAATAGAATTGGGGAGAAGAGGAGCTTGTGGCACAGCTTGACTAGAAGAAGGTATCGGTTGGCAGGACATGTTCTGAGACATCGAGGGATCACCAATTTAGTATTGGAGGGTAGCGTGGAGGGTAAAAATCGTAGAGGGAGACCAAGAGATGAATTCACTAAACAGATTCAGAAGGATGTAGGCTGCAGTAGGTACTGGGAGATGAAGCTTGTACAGGATAGAGTGGCATGGAGAGCTGCATCAAACTAGTCTCAGGACTGAAGACCATAACAACAACACATGAAATGCCACATGGCTATTGAATGATTTTATTATGCTTTGCTTTACATAGTTGCGTATTTCATTTGATATCTGGTTTCCAGCTGTGTTGCAGCATTGATTTTATATAATAAAATTAAATGCATTTGCTAATGTGAACACTTTCTGACAACAAATGTCTTAAATAACAATTTTATGATCCACATTCTTCGTGAAAGGAGCACTTGTTAAGGAAAGAACGATAAGAAGGGACTAATAGCAGTAACTACATACATAATTTTCTTTTCAACTACTTGGTAATTTTTTTGATAAAATAAGTTGTTGTGGTGCACCACTTTAATGACATAGACACTAAGATGTGAATAGACGTTTTCCTTATCTGCATTGTTGTCTTTAGTGTACTATTTTTTCTGCTTGGGCTATGTCATATTTAGGTATAAGTTATTGCATTTGCTGTTGCTGTTTGCCAGGCATAGTGCTACTGAATTTCACTTTGTATTACTCTGTTAAGCCAGTTTTCTACTGATTTATTTTTCTTGTTGCTGCACATTGGCTCATATTAGTTGTAATGTTGCATTTGCTTTGCTAATTTATATTTATTGCTATTAGCTTTGCCAATTTGCATTTTTTTAGGGCCATTGCTGTTTGTGTTAATCGTTTTGTGCTGCTGCATTGCCTTGTCCCTTAGTTTATACATCTGAGCTCAGTAGATTTAAGTTAGCTAAAGAGGGGGTAGGCTATATAAGAGAATGAGTTGCGATGAGTTGGAAGAAATGCATTGAGAGGTTATACAAAAATAGTTTTTTTTAAAAAAAAAGGGTACTGTTCAATGAAGAATAATTATTTTGGAAGAGGATATGAATAGATTACAGAGAGCAGGTATAGATAGGACTTTTTGGGAATAATGATGAATGAAGGGAGATCTCCAAGAAGTAAAGAAAGTTTTGTTTGCAAAATACTGCAGTAAAACAAATCTTGTCCTTTCCTTTTGTGTTATTCCGCTATGTGTTTGTGTACCCTTGTGTATTTGAGGTCTTCCTGTCTTTGTGTGTTTATCTGATAGGAGTTATGTTGTAGAATTTTTCTAATAATGTGTTATTCACTTGGTAAAGAAGTTTAGACATTATTTATTCTGCTCTGGTTTAATGCTCATGCGAGAAATTAATGTTTCGAAAACTATTCTCATTATTTTATTTATTTATTTCATAAGTTTATTTCTATTCTTTTGTAAAGCCCATATTACTACAAATGTTATCTGTACTATTATGTTCTTTAATGATGTATTTTGTACCTTTGTAATTGTTTTCTTATGTCGTAAATTTATAATTGTATAGACACCAGTTGTTCAAATTAAGTTTCATTTCACTGCACACGTTTCTGATGGTCATAGTATATGCACAATATGTGAGAAGTTGGGACTGTTAGTGTTTGCACATGCGTTAATAATTCAGCAAGGGACTGGTTAACAGCATTGCTGGTTCTTAGGACAATTCCAAAAACTTTGTGAGTGCACAAATGGTGGTTTATGGACTTGATATATTGTCTGCAAGGCTCTTCGATAGTGATTGTGCACCTGCACAGTCGCAACAGATGGCTGCTGGCCATCTCTACAAGGACTGCAGTGGGCCTGTACTTTTGATGGCCCACCAATACCATACTCTCTACCAGGACTACAGTGGGTCTGCTCTGTGATGACCTACCTACCAATATTCTTTAACTTCGACTGACTCTGCTGTGGGTTTTGCTCTGTTGTGGACCATTACCTGTCTGCATGTCAAGAGTCAGCATTATCTTTCCGTTGGAAGGACAACACTACTTCTTCAAGAATGTATGGAAATCCCCTACTTCCGTGTGCATTTTCTTTTACTGCTCAGACTTTGTGCATAAAATTGTAATTAATACTGTGATGAATGATCAGGACTGTCTTTATGAGAACAATTTTTGCTTTTGACCAACTGTGCATCAGTAAGTGTGTGCATTTGATATCTTTGTTATTGTAATTATGAAAAATTTTATGAAATCATTTTTGGTCACTGCTCAAAACAATTTGTAAAATTTTTTGTGGGGAGCAGGAGGGCTATTTAAGTAGGCTGTTTAGGTTTTTATGTTGGTAACACCATGTAGCGCTCTGTATCAAAATCACTGGCTGTGCTGTGTGCAGTCTGTGACTGGGTGGCATTGTTGGAATATTCGCTATTGTAATGTTGGTGTTGGATGTGAACAGCGCGAGGCGTTGCGCAGTTGGAGGTGAGCTACCAGCAGTGGTGGATGTGGGGAGAGAGATGGCAGAGTTTTGAGAGCAGACGATCTTGACGTGTGTCCGTCAGAAAATCGAAATTTGTAAGACTGGATGTCACGAACTGATATAGACTTTTGAACACTATTAAGGATTGAGATAAATACATTGTTTGTTCTCTATCAAAATCTTTCATTTGCCAACTATGCCTTTCAGTAGTTAGTGCCTTCAATAGTTAGAATCTTTTATTTAGCTGGCAGTACTGGCGCTCGCTGTATTACAGTAGTTCGAGTAACGAAGAATTTTGTGAGGTAAGTGATTCATGAAAGGTATAGGTTATTGTTATTCAAGGCCATTCTTTTGTCGGGGTTATTGAAAGTCAGATTGCATTGCGCTAAAAATATTGTGTGTCAGTTTAGTGATGATCAGAATAAGTAAAGAGAGAAATGTCTGAGTACGTTCAGTTTGGCTCAGCTGTTTGAAAATCAAATAACGTAAGGTGTTTACCAGTACAGTAATTCATTAATTTTTCTACGGGGACGTTTCAACCGTCCTATCACACTTTATTGGGGTACTCTGGAAATTACCGTTACATCTGTCGATTTCGTTTCGTTAAGGGTGACGTGATGAGTTTTATCTGCAAGGAAGTCTTGAATACAATCGTAAATCAGGTGCGACACTCAATAAGATAGTATTTTCTTCACTAACCAGCTGTGCGCTTTTCCTGTCTTGTTGGGATTTTACGTAGTTTTGATGTTTGCTGTTTGTAGCTTTCGATGTGTATGTGTGGTTAAATGACTGTTATGTTTTTATTCACAACGACAGCTGGTTTCGGTTTACTTTAACAATTTGGTTGTTTTTGCTAGAATGTATTTTACCTTTTAAGTTACGCGAGATTTTCGTGCATAACACTAGTGCCGTCTCTCGTTAGATGTTTCCCGTAGAGCAAGCTTCATCTGCTTGACACTAGGACACAGGTAAAATTGGTTTCCTATTTTCTATTTTACGTAGATGTTCGTAAATGGTTTTGATATGTTTTATTTATTAAGACAGAAGGTTTGAATTAGCACAACTTTTAATAATTTTGATGTGGATGTGTATGTATTCTTGTGTTTTAATGTGCGTCAGTGTCTCGCCCATCGACAAGTGCCCTCTCTCGGTGAAACTGTCTGCCCTAGGGCTTTCACACCCTCTTCACACTAGTTCACAGGCGAGGTAATGATGCTATGCTGAGTTCGCATCAATCCTCTGTCCATAATTATGTTTTATAAATGGAGATGAGGTTTTAACTACGACGACGCCTTTGGCACAATTGTTTTATATATCTCCACTGCAGGCTAAAAGTTTTTGTTCTTGTAATACTCTGGTAATTTTACAGTTACTTAAGCTATAGTGTTTTCCTTTCCCGTCGTCTGTCCAGGTTCCTCTCCATCGGACCTCGGCTGTGGTATATCATATTTGTGTAAATTTTTTAGTGCAGTGTTCAAGTGAATGTTCAGTGTTGTCAGACGTTCCAAAGTGTTGCGAACAGAAACCATGCTGTCGCTGGGTGTAAATTTTACCTCTCTTGCGAAGAGAAACCAGATTGTCGCCGTGTTTTTTTTTTAATTGTACGTCTATTCTTTTACCTGTCTGCTTCTTATGTATTTTATTAGCGTCATCAACCGTTTGTTTTATATTTTAAGTTCCACGATTTCCCGCCATTCTACCATTTAAGTCTTCGATTTTATCGCCTGTTTCTATTATTTATTATCTCCATCTTTTTAAAACAAATTCTGTAGGCTAAAGAGCGGCGTACTAAGCTGCTGCCAGCCCGCCCCCTTAGGGGGGAATCGAAAATCAATAAAGGAAAAAAAATTCTTTCTCAGTTCCGATGCCAAGTTTTTGCTAATGAAGGTGTCTTCCTGTTCAGGTGTATTTTACTTCTGATGAAGGTATATTTAGATATACCGAAACCGTGGTCAAGAATTTTAATAAATCGTTATCCTGCAACTGTTTGGCTGTTATCATTTACCGTGAAGAATTTCAACAGCTGCTGTTTCAGCCATGTTTAAAATCTTGAAAATCCAACGGCTTTGAAAAACATATGATCTGAACAGGCAGATGGTACTGATTGTGGTGAATTACTGAGTTTTTACTGAATGTATATTCCAAGTTAAGTTTTACTTTTCAAAACATCGGACAATCGAAATTACATTACTCAGAAATATTACATCATTTTCACTAATTGATTCACAAACAGTAAGATTTATACAGCAGGTATTATCTAGCCTTACTAAAATGACATAAATACAAATCATCAAATTACATACGCCTGCGTTAACAAATTTTAGAAACATGAGGAAAGGGAAATATCTAAATAGCTTTTTCATCAAATGAGTTTGTGTACATTCTGGGTTTCTCAACAATTGCAGATTATCAGCCAGCTCATCTACACTAACGCGCTGGCAAAGCGAGTCATAAATATTTAACATCTTTACCTTGCTTGCAAGAAGACTTCTGCTTACGTGTTCTCTTACTTCCTACATTAATGTAATTACTACATTAATGTAACGCTTGGTGGCTTCACAGAGCACACCACAAAAACTGCCTGTTCCATCCTCTTTCGCTTAACGACAGCTCCCTACTGCTGCCTGCCAAGTGCTCTCTTACTCCAACACTGCCATTTCAGACCAGAAGTAGTATCTTTGGCTCTGCGGTCGTGCGCAGTCAGCAAGCCGCTTTATGAAGCCTATCAGAAACATATATCGTTTATAAAACAATTTTATTTTAGTTTACATTAATATTACTATCATATTCGGGTGCCACATACAAGTGTGCTCCAGTAGAGTCCTTTCACCAAGAATGAAGCAAAAGCAAGTTATTTTGACCAGTTACTGGCCAAAAGCAGTGCTCTTACCATAGTTGTAGCTCTCTTACGCCAATTTTTTCCATTCTTTATTGCTGTGACGTAAATATTCCTTTCTGCTCTTGCAAGATAACGCAGCCAAGAAATAATTGCAGGGGGCAGCATAATAAATAACTCTCTAGCCAATTTACCTTCCAGATTAACAGTAGACATAATTGTATAAGAATGCGTTAAGCCATTGATGTTAGTTGATCTTGATACAAACTTCTTGGTACAGCTCATTTCAACCGTTCCTTTCACCTATGTTTTCTCTTCAAATCCCGATTGGTCGAAACTGAAAACAAACTCCTTACTGAACGATGGGATAAGTTTTTTTTATCTTGTCTACAATTTTTTTCGGTTGTTATTGTTGTGGTCTTCAGACCAGCTCTCCATGCTACTCTATCCTCTGCAAGATTCTTCATCTCCCAGTACCTACTGCAGCTTACATCCTTCTGAATCTGCTTAGTGTATTCATCTCTTGTTCTCCCTCTACGATTTTTACCCTCTACACTGCCCTCCAGTACTAAATTGGGGATCCCCTGATGTCTCAGAACATGACCTACCAACCGATCCCTACTTCTAGTCACGTTGTGCCACAAACTCCTCTTCTCCCCAATTCTATTCAATACCTCCTCATTAGTTATGTGATCTACCCATCTAATCTTCAGCATTATTCTGTAGCACCTCATTTCGAAAGCTTCTATTCTCTTCTTGTCTTAACTATTTATCGTCCTTGTTTCACCTCCATACATGGCTACACTCCATACAAATACTTTCAGAAACGACTTCCTGACACTTAAATCATTACTCAATGTTAACAAATTTCTCTTCTTCAGAAACACTTTCCTTGTCATTGCCAGTCTACATTTTACATCCGCTCTACTTCGACCATCATCAGTTATTTTCCTCCCCAAATAGCAAAACTCCTTTACTACTTTAAGTGTCTCATTTCCTAATCTAATTCCGGCAGCAACACCCGACTTAATTCGACAACATTCCGTGATCCTCGTTTTGCTTTTGTTGATCTTCATCTTATACCCTCCTTCCAAGACACTGTCCATTCCGTTCAACTGCTCTTCCAAGGTCTTTGCTGTCTGACAGAACTACAATGTCATCGTCGAACCTCAAAGTTTTTATTTCTTCTCCATGGATTTTAGTATCTACTCCGAACTTTTCTTTTGTTTCCTTTACTGCTTGCTCAATATACAGATTGAATAACATCGGGGATAGGCTACAACCCTGTCTCACTCCCTTCCCAACCACCGCTTCCCTTTCATGCCCCTCGACTCTTATAACTGCCATCTGGTTTCTGTACAAATTGTAAATAGCCCTTCGCTCCCTGTATTTTACCCCAGCCACCTTCAGAATTTGAAAGAGAGTATTCCAGTCAACATTGTCGAAAGCTTTCTGTAAGTATACAAATGCTAGAAACGTAGGTTTGCCTTTCCTTAATCTATTTTCTAAGATAAGTCGTAGGGTCAGTATTGCCTCACGTGTTCCAACATTTCTACGGAATCCAGACTGATCTTCCCAGAGGTCTACTTCTACCAGTTTTTCCATTCGTCTGTAAAGAATTCGCGTTAGTATTTTGCTGCTGTGACTTATTAAACTGATTGTTCGGTAAATTTCACATCTGTCAACACCTGCTTTCTTTGGGATTGGAATGATTATATTCTTCTTGAAGTCTGAGGGTATTTCGCCTGTGTCATACATCTTACTCGCCAGATGGTAGAGTTTTGTCAGGACTGGCTCTCCCAAGGCTGTCAGTAGTTCTGATGGAATATTGTCTACTCCCGGGGCCTTGTTTCGACTTGGGTCTTTCAGTGCTCTGTCAAACTCTTCACGCAGTATCATATCTCCCATTTCATCTTCATCTACATCCTCTTCCATTGCCATAATATTGTCCTCACGTACATCGCCCCTGTATAGACCCTCTATATACTCCTTCCACCTTTTTGCTTTCCCTTCTTTGCTTCGAACTGGGTTTCCATCTGAGCTCTTGATATTCATGCAAGTGGTTCTCTTTTCTCCAAAGGTCTCTTTAATTTTCCTGTAGGCAGTGTCTATCTTACCCCTAGTGAGATAAGCCTCTACATCCTTACATTTGTCCTCTAGCCATCCCTGCTTAGCCATTTTGCACTTCCTGTCGATCTCATTTTTGAGACGTATGCATTCCTTTTTGCCTGCTTCACTTACTGCATTTTTGTATTTTCTCCTTTCATCAATTAAATTCTGTATCTCTTCTGTTACCCAGGATTTCTACTAGCCCTCGTCTTTTTACCTAGGTAAATTCTGCAATTTGCTGTGCATTGTGAAGTTCATGGTGCGAGTTAATGATTTGTTGTGAACATTTCTTGAAAGTTGACAATGTCCGTTTTGTATGAAATTTCGCTACCTTCCGTCTTCCAACTCTGTAGCAGTATTTGACTTTATAAAGTCATCTATTGCTTTTCTTGAAATTACAGTAATCTACGTTGCACGCAGCAATTTTGAACTGCGTAACGTATTAAGTCACTATCATGCACATCCTGTAAATTGTACCTAGCATTCTTGAAACGCCAAACACCAGTTTTTGTGACAAGTGCGTCTTGTTCTCTCTTGAATATATGTACTTATTCTTATGCACTACACGGCCATATTGCTGCGGACTTACTCGAAATCTGCTGATAACTGTCTCTTTACTATGCTGCGGATGATCTTTCTTGTATGTAATTATGCTTAGTGCCCGCTTCTTGGACAACGGTTGTCCTTTACTACACTTCTCTGGAGACGGGATTTATGGCTCCCTTTCCGATACCTGTTTTAGTATCACTTTCACTGGTTGGACGCGTATCGTTCTCATTGTACACATGTACATTTTCGCACAGTCGAGTGTATGCGACACCACACATTCCACTGACTCATCTTCCAGAAGCGCTAATCTTTCAACTGCCACTTCTTTCCACTCTGTGAAATCCCTTGGGTTCCTTTCTGACGAAAGGTCGGCTTGGACAACTGTTGTAGATATAATGTAATGTTATCTTTGGTTATCGTTACCATTGCTCTGTTTTGTATCAACACCACTGGCACTGTAGCACTGCTAGTCGATTAGGCAGCTTGGCTACACTCCATAGCCTCATGCTGTGCTCGCCATTGGAGATCTCCAGTCCCGCCACCTGTTGCCATTAGCAGCCAATATTGTGGTTGCGTGGTAGAGAATATTTGGGGCGTCGAATACCTAAACATCATTGGCTTTTTGCGACGTCGCACTCAAGGAGTTCCTTGTTAGACTGGCTTCGCGCCACTCCAGCAATACTGCCTCTTCCGGCTCACACTGTACAGCCACAGCTGACTGCCTACCGCTCCCAGCTCGGCTGCGGAGGCACGCACGTCCATCTCCTGACTTGCTTCCAAGGTATCTCTGGATGTGAAGGAAATAGACCTTGCGTTTCGACGCGACACAACAGTACGGTACTGCTCTCCTTACCTCGATGCCCTCAAGTTTGCACTGTGGACTGCTTGATTCATTTGGGAGTTTTGGTTTGTGGCTGTGTTAGTTGTCCGTTAACAGTGATACAGAGCGAATCTATTGACAGGTTTACTAATGAAGAGGTGGCCAATATACACCTCGTATTTGGGTCCGTGGAATGCAATGGGAGAGTTATGCACCGACGTCAATGGCAACCACGTCACAGTGCTCTTGCATCTATACATAGGCGCCTATGAGAAGCTGGATCCTTCTGTGGTCGACTCGAAGGCACCGGCTGTGTGAGGTATGCTAGGTCTCTCGACGTGGAAGAGAAGGTGTTACACACCAATGGTGAAAAACCTGTGTCTAGTAGTCGGTGCGGTTCACAACCTGCACACAAGTCAATCAACTTTTTTGAGAGCGTTACATGAACAACGATTGCAGCCATACCATACACAGAAGGTGCAATCACTGCAGCCAGCGGACTTCCAGTTTCAAATTAGTTCCTGCAGCAATGAGCAGGAAACTGCAATTTTCTTGCTGTAGGACTCACCCACTCTTGGGATAATAATCGTCTCTGCTGGCGTAAGCTATCGCTAGCACACATGTCGGCAAAGATGAAGCGAAGATCGATAGTAGGCGCTGGATCAAGCACGTCTGTCACGAGAGACGCCAGTGACACACCGACAAGCAACAGACCGCCAACGCCCTCTCGACAGCACATATTTTGGCCTCCGCCGCTGACTGAAAGGGCTCACTGACTCACTGACTGACTCTTCCAGTTCGGCGTCTGTCATTCATTCGCAGAGCGGGCCCAGTTTACATCACAGGATCCCCCAGGCTGTGGCTAAGCCATGTCTCCGCAATATCCTTTCTTTCAGGAGTGCTAGTTCTGCAAGGTTCGCAGGAGAGCTTCTGTAAAGTTTGGAGGGTAGGAGACGAGGTACTGGCTAGAGGTGTACATGTTCCGCTTTTAACCCGCCCATGCTTGCCCGGTGGCCAGGCGGGCAGGCCGCCGCGCGTTGTCAACAGAACGGGCAGGCTGCTTCACTCCCAGCCAAGCCAAGCACAACCCAACCCGGGCAGGCTGCGGGAAACTAGCTTGCCTGCCCATATTACTGCCGAGCTGCGCTACGCAGCCGTTTAGTCTGCGCGCTTCATTGTCGTACTATGAACGTTAATTGAAAGTTTTTATTTTACCTGAGCACCAAAAGACAAACCCTAACATTATATATATATTAATTTCAGGTCAAAAAATATTGGGTTTTATTTGTACATTCTTCCTTTACGCGTATATTTCGGGCTTATTATCTATACAAATAAAAATGAATTGCCAAATGCGTTGATAAGCGTAAAACTCGAGAACGGCTGGGCCAATCCGGCAAATTTTTTTTTTTTGCTGTGTTCGTAATTCTCAGGACAAGGTTTTTATGAAATAAAATTTTTCGAAAATCGACCGAAAAATTGGAAAATTTGAGAAAAACTGAAAGTGTGTTTTAATTGTGTCCGTGTGTTTGTATTGCATACAATCTTGATGAAATTTTGCACACTATACATTGAAACCAAGAGGAAGGTCACAGTCTACTTAAAATTTCGTAGGATGCATAGCAGAGGTTACTTTACCTAACGGAATTCGACAAATTGAACGTTTTTATTCCGATCTTGATGAAATTTGGCATACTTGATATTCAAAGCAGGATGAAAGGCGCTGTCTGCTTAAAATTCTGAATGGTACATGGCGGAGGGTACTTTACTTACACACTTCTACACCAACCTACAGTTTTATTCCGATCTTGAAGAAATTTTGCACACTTGACCATCAAGAGGAACATTACTGTCTACATAATATTTCGGACAGTGCATGGAAAAGAGTACCTTACAAAAGATTTTGACATCGTTTGCGGGTTACCATGAAATCCTTCTCCCTCTACACTGCTAAATGGTCTCAGGTCCTCAGCACACATTTCGACGCCCTTTTCGGCCACTAAATCTTTGTCCTCTTTCAAGATATTTACGGAGTGAAGGAACTACTTGTCAAATTTGCACACATGTCGTAACATACTCGAGGCTCCTAAATAAGTACTTAAGAGCTTTTTACATAGTTTGCATTGAGACACACCTACCGATTTATTTGAAGCGGCCTCATAAACACACGAAAACGTTTCCTATGGGGCACTTGTGCTCTGTTTCGTTACCAGCATGTATTCGCCAGTTGTCAATTTTTTTTTCAATCTCACTAAAGTCCGACCTATTCATTGTGCTGCCCCCACCGTTGCGATAAATGTACTGCGGGCTAACTACCTGGGTACTCTAGTCACGGTAACTTGACAGCGCAACCTGTTGTCAGGCGTAGCAAGCTGAGCGGGTCCCGTGAAGCTTGGCAGGCCTGCGGGAACCCAGGTAGCCCGGGCTTGCGGGAGCCCAAGTCGCTCGCATTACCCACTATGCCTCAGTACATGCGTACTCTTGTGTTTACGTCGCGGCAAGCTGACCTGCATGAATGGTTGCAGAGGAGCTAGGGGCAAGCAGGCTGCAATGGGAATTTGTACACCTCTGGTACTGGCAGAAGTAAAGCTGTGAAGTCGGGGCGTGAGTCGTGCTTGGGTAGCTCAGTTGGTAGAGCACTTACCCGCGAAAGGCAAAGGTCCCGAGTTCGAGTCTCGGTCCGGCACACAGTTTTAATCTGCCGGGAAGTTTCATATCAGCGCACACTCCGCTGCAGAGTGAAAATCGCATGTGTTTCATTATGTTTGTGAGTGTGTGTTGACTTGAAGGCAGGGCGGGAGCGCTCTAGGCAATAACAGCCATCCTTCCAAATAGGACATGTGGAGAGACTGTATGGAAGTGAGAGGAGTGCTGGGCAGTACGAGAGAGGACACAGGGGAGAGTTCTGGACAGTGAGGCGCGAGGGACACTCGTGGGAAAGACTTTGAGAGTGGAGCAGTTTTACACATGGTAGTGGGAGATAGAAATATTTCGTAGTGCTGACTTGTGCACTTGTGAGATATTTGTGGCTTCTGCAGTGAAGACGTAGTATGCGTTTAGAAGTGGATATCTCGCGACCTATGTTGTTGCTCGTCGGCCGCGGTGGCCGAGCGGTTCTAGGCGCTCAGTCCGGAACCGCGCTGCTGCAACGGTCGCAGGTTCGAATCCTGCCTCTGGTTTGGATGTGTGTGTCGTCCTTAGGTTAGTTAGGTTTAATTAGTTCTAAGTTCTAGGGGACTGATGACCACAGATGTTAAGTCCCATAGTGCTCAGAGCCCTTTGAACCATTTTTTTGTTGTTGCTCACAACTAATCACGTGAAGTACGAATCTATTGTTTCCCTGTTATTCGACTTATATTTCATTTAATTGCTGGACCATCGACACCAATAAGTGTTTTACAGTAATAAAGGGCATTCTTAAAGGTACTTCTGCTATCGTACCCATCATTTAAAGTCGTTAAAATAGTACCTGCAGAATTTATTTAATTGCAATCTTTCCTTTATAAATTTCTATATAACATTCAAAATTCATAATTGCCGAATGATAGGAACCTTCGGTCATTCGATTCATGTGTATATTCGTATTGTATACTTTATACTCAGTATTTGGCTTGTAATGCGGCAACTACGTATCCCAACCCTAGACAACTAAATCAGCAAAAACTTTTAATATTTCAACTTTGAGTTAGAGGGTACGTAGTTGAGTGCCACCAACACCTCATTTATTAATCGAAATCCCGCAAGATGCAGTAAAACAAAATTAAATATTACTTCTTTTATTTCTCAGAATATACCTTCTCGCCGTGTCTTCCGCGGCGGCTGGTTGTTTCATAATCCAGAAGCACACTTAGGGCTGACGAAGAACACTATGTCAGCTGTGAGCACAGCCCATCGACTCAGAATGTGGCGGGTTGCCCACTCGTTGGCTCTTCCTACCAGCTGGTCTGCTACCGATGAGGAGATGACTACAGCGTGTGAATGTTGACTCGCACGTCGTCCCGAGAGTACTCTGTCCCTCTCAGGTCACTGCCCATGTCGTCTCCTTAGATGGATCACTTTTTTGGGTGGTATGATGTGTTGGTTGCTGATCCTGGGCCGCCAGTTTGGCAGGTTGACTGACGTGAGCGATGGTCATGTTTCAGAGCAGTTGTGCCCTGAATTGGAACGGTGTTGGTAGACACGTGGATTGCCCACCAATGGCGGCTTCAGTACTGGATGTTGGTTTGCAGTCAGCTGTGGCTACGAATCAGTGGTCATCACATCAGGCGGCAAGGGTGTGGTCAATACTGGAACAATCTCATACAGTAATCAGATAAGAGTGCAAACGACATTAATGCAATCGATCCTACTGACTGGGTGACTCGAGGCTCTTGGGCTGGAATATTTATGGCTTCGAGTAGCGGCTTTGCTGTACGACGTCGTCTGTAATGACCGAATCCGTCTAGGTCATTACGAATTGTCTGCTGTTTTCAGTTATGCAATATTGACTTAATAGAATTGTTTCAGTCTCATAACTGCTTCATCAAACCTCTGTAGGTGTAGCTGCGTCCTACCTAGTGCTCCTTGCACAATGTTACGAGAATAATGGATGCAGGTTGGTCTTACCGTTTTCCGCTGAGCTCGCTGGCTCTCACACTCAGAAGTATTGATGTCGCACTTTCAGTGACTGACGAACCACGTCGAAATCCTTACGCCCAGCAGCCAGTTCATGTTGCTTGAGCAATGTCGGGCTGCTGATCCTATTGAAAGGCATTTTGCATGAAGGTATGGGCTGGTATTGTCAACGAGTTTTTGATGAGACCTTACCTTCTTTCCGTTACACTGAATAGAGTCTTGCACAAATAAGCGTTTCGTTTTAATATGTCGTCTCACAGTTTCTAGAAATGAGCTTATGTCGTTTCACCATGACTTGGTGCCGGCACAATTTGCACTCGATGTTAGGGACCACACTGAAGTACAGTTTGTGGTCCTGTTTCGTGGCCAGCTCGATCATCAGACGTGACGCCGATGGATTACTTCTTCCTCTGAGGAGCACGTGAAGAGCCTACTTTACTTAACTCCGGTCGGCAGTTGCAGGGACCTGACTACCAGGATTATCGCAACAGTGGAAGTAGTGCTCTGAACTCTTGGAATTCTTTAGCGTGTAACGCAGTCGGTGGTGCAGCACTGTACATCCTGTCGTGATCATGCTGGCCGAAGTTTCTAACAGTCCATGTAAGGGAACAGTTCTGCATTTGCTTGGGACTGTACGTTGACAGAACAAACTTAGTTCACAGTGATAAAAGTGTGCTTGTTTCGTCTGCTGGTTACTGCATTACTCTGCGTTGTGCATTGTACAAATAGTCATTGCATGTTACAGGCTTCTTCACTATTGTGAAGATATTTTCATAGTATTGAGTCGCATGAAGCGGTGTATCCCTTACGGCAAAATACTTCGAAAGCATCCATGATAACCTCTGAACGTTTATCGACGGAGTTACACAGTGTGAGCCACGTCAGACGTTAACACCACTTTTACGTACAATTCCAGGCATCGAAACGAGGTTTTCGGCAAGTGATGAAATGAAATGGCGTGTGACGAGGGCCTCCCGTCGGATAGACCGCTCGCCTGGTGGAAGTCTTTCGATTTGACGCCACTTCGGCGACTTGCACGTCGATGGGGATGAAATGATGATGATTACGACAACACAACACCCAGTCCCCGAGCGGAGAAAATTTCCGACCCAGCCGGGAATCGAACCCGGGCCCTCAGGAGTGACAGACTGTCGCGCTGACCACCCAGCTACCGGGGGCGGACTTCGGCAAGTGATAATAGGGTAGGGGGCACGTACTTTGGTTTGTGGCAATGAGTCTTAACTCTAGTGTCGATCGAGATATTGAAGCGAGTATTATTTTTGAAATACAATTATATACTTTTTAACTGCATACGAAACCGCTTGAAAAGACGAATACAGAGATATAATCTTAGTTAATGTTGAGGCTGGAACTCTTTGCAATAGAATCGGAGAAACGTACCAAAATTGGAAAGCACTGACTAGAATCAGCTACTGCAGTATACCAGGTGTAGAAGTATGAAACCGGAATTCCCCTATAGATGGTGCTAGCCGTCAGTGTAGGGTAGAGAGCCTAGTGTAGGACCTATGAGACCGTGTCTGCAGCGCCATGTGCTTCCAGTAACGGCTGACGACGAATGTCAACACACAGTAACCCAAGTTCCATACATCGGCATCTGTTTAGAACCCGTAAACATGTCGAATTGTGTGCCTACGAACTACGATTTGCGGACAGCATTCGTTTTTTCGTTATCATTCGAAGAAAACTGCTGCAGAATCGCTTCGAATGCTTGAAGCTTTCGGCGAACAAGCTATTGGGAAAACACAGTGTTTAGAGTGGTTCAAAAAATTGAAAAGTAGTGATTCTGATGTGAGAAATGACGAGCGTGGGAAACTACCAAAAAAGTTCGAAGACAACGAATTGCAGGCCTTATTGCGTGAAGCTGATACTCACTCAACAGGAACTCGCAGAACAATTGAATGTGACGCACAAAGCCGTTTATCTTTGGTTGAAAGCTATGGGAAACGTGCAGAAATTGGGAAAATGGGTTCCACATGAACTGAATGAAAGATAGGAAGCAAACCGAAAAACCACTTGTGAAATGCTGCTCACCGTTTACGAAAGAAAGTCGTTTCTCCATCGAATAGTGATAGGCGATGAAAAACGATCCAGGCAAACCATTGAAATACACTGCAAGACCAGATCGCTTTGGAAAGAAGACAATGACCTGTTTTTGGTGGGATCAGAAGGGTGGCATCTATTACGAGCTGCTAAAACCTAGTGAAACCGTTAACACCGATCGCTACAAACAGGAAGTGATTGATTTAAATCGAGCATTACGTGAAAAACGACCAGAATATGGAAAAAGGCAACGCAAAGTCATATTGTTCCTTGATAACGCCCCATCACATACAGCAAAACGCGTCAGCGAAACGATCGAGGCGTTCAGTTGAGAAATACTAGGGCATGCGGCTTATTCCCCATACTTGGTTACGTTCGATTTGCATCACTGAGTCACTCTCTTGCTGAACAACGCTTCAATTCGTGTGAAAAAGTACGAAAGTGGCTCGCTGACCGGTTCGCTTCAAAAGAAGAACTGCATTTTTGGCGTGGCATTCGTAGACTGCCGGAGAGGTGGGAGAAATGTATAAATAGCAATGGAGATTATTTTGAATAAAATATTGTTTATTAGTTTCAAGCAACAGATGTGTAATTATTGCAACCAAAGTCCGGTTTCATAATTCTACACCTGCTAAACACAGCCAAGAGGAGTTCTCGCTACAGACTCCCTCATTATATGCAGCAAGACGGGCCTACGCTACTAAGATCAAACCTCATTTCCTACATGGCATTGAGACAGGGCCAGCTAAGATTTTTGTCTATGGAACTACGGGATATGGTACCTTCTGGTGCATCAAATGCCGCTTAAGAAAACTATTTGAAATGTGTGTACTTCTCCAAGTTTTTATGGAAACAACTACAGTTTCGTGAGACAGTTTTCCATTTAAACCCTCCATGTTGCTGCTTATGAGTCAAAGTCAAAATATCGGTCCTCCATACTTCATAATAATAAACAGGACTGTTCACGTAAAAAAAGAAACTTCTTTGTTAACTTTCTTAGATATGAAAGAAAACCTGATCTGTCTTTGTCTGCAAAAGTCTGAGTGCTTCGGACAAATGTGTCTGTAGACACTACTCGAAACTGTAATTAGACAGACACACTTCTACATACACTAAATGTTTCATTCAGAATGACTGACGACGCGTCCCCCACGCACTAGTGACCTAATGATTCGCGCTTGTGCCTGGTGTGACAGACAGCGACGATCAGGATAGGCATCCCTATACCGCTGTGGCGTTTCGATAGCATTTCTGTGACATTCACTGCATAAAAGGAGAATGTCTGACTTCTCCTCATTGGTGTAGACGTTGAAGGAGAAATTACCTGCCGATAGTCGACACAATTACTGTTAGTTCTGCAGTGAAGACAAGTAAACAGACGAAAAACATGGTAAAACGGATAGTCTGGTATGAGCTTATTTACACTGAAGAGCCAAAGAAACTGGTACACCTGCCTAGTATCGTGTAGGGCCCCGCAGCACGCAAAAGTGCCGCAACGACGTCGCATGGACTGGACTGGTGTCTGAAGTAGTGATGGCGGGAAAAATGGTTCAAATGGCTCTGAGCACTATGGGACTTAACATCTGAGGTCATCAGTCCCCTAGAACTTAGAACTACTTAAACGAGCTAAACTAAGGACTTCACACACATCCACACCCGAGGCAGGATAAGAATCTGCGACCGTAGCGGTCGCGCTGTTCCAGACTGAAGCGCCTAGAACCGCTCGGCCACACCAGCCGGCGTGCTGCAGGGAATTGACATGAATCCTGCAGGGCTGTCCATAAATCCGTAAGAGTACAAGGGGCGGAGATCGCTTCTGAACAGCACATTGCAAGGCATCCCAGATATGCTCATTAATGTTCTTGTCTGGGGCGTTTGGTGGTCAGAGGAAGTGTTTAAACTCAGAATAGCGTTCCTGCCGGCCGTTGTGACCAAGCGGTTCTAGGCACTTCAGTTTGGAACCACGTGACCGCTACGGTCGCAGGTTCGAATCCTGCCTCGGGCATGGATGTGTGTGATGTCCTTAGGTTAGTTAGGTTTAAGTAGTTCTAAGTTCTAGGGCACTGATGACTACAGATGTTAAGTCCCATAGTGCTCAGAACCATTTGAACCAGAGCGTTCCTGGAGCCACTCTGTAGCAATTCTGGACGTGTGGGGTGTCGCATTGCCTTGCTGGAACTGCCCGAGACCATCGGAATACACAATAGACATGAATGGATGCATGTGATCGGACTGGATGCTTACGGACGGGTCACCTGTCAGAGTCGTGTCGAAACGTATCAGGGACCCCATATCACTCCAACTGCACTCGTCCTACATCATTACAGAGCGTCTACCAGCCTGAACAGTCTCCTACTGACATGCAGGGTCCATGGATTCATGAGATTGTCTCCATACCCGTACACGTCCATCCGCTCGATACAATTTGAAACGAGACTCGTCCGACCAGGCAACATGTTTCCAGTCATCAACAGTCCAATGTGGGTGTTGAGGGGCCCAGGTGAGGCGTAAAGGTTTGTGTCGTGCAGTCATCAAGGGTATACAAGTCGGCCTTCGCTCCGAAAGCCCATATCGATGACGTTTTGTTGAGTGGTTCGCGCGCTGACACTTGTTGGTGGCCCAGCATTGAAATCTGCTGCAATCTGCGGAAGGATTGCACTTCGGTCACGTTGGACAATTCTCTTCAGTTGTCGTTGGTCCCGTTCTTGCAGGATCTTTTTCCTGCCGCAGCGATGTCGGAGATTACATGTTTTACCGGATTCATGGCATTAGCTGTACACTCGTGAAATAGTCGTACGGGAAAATCCCCACTTCATCGCTACCTCAGAGATGTCCGATCGCTCGTGCGCCGACTATAACACCGGTTTCAAACTCCCTTCAATCATGATAAGCTCCCATTATAGCAACAGTGATCAATCTAACAACTGCGCCAGAAACTTGTTGTCTTATATGGGTTGTGCCGACTGCAGCGCCGTGTTCTGCCTATTTACATACCTCTGTATTTGAATGCGCATGCCTGTACCAGTTTCTTTGGCGCTTCAGTGTATAATCGTATGAGTCGGGTAAGTGTTTGAAATTAGATTGGTTCAAATGTCTATGAGCACTATGCGACTTAACTTCTGAGGTCATCAGTCGCCTAGAACTTAGAACTAATTAAGCCTAACTAACCTAAGGACACCACACACATCCATGCCCGAGGCAGGGTTTGAACCTGCGACCGTAGCGGTCGTTCGGTTCCAGACTGTAGTGCCTAGAACTGCCACTCCGGCCGGCCGTTTGAAATGAGACCCAAGTTTTCTTTGAACCATTCTGTAATCGTATCGTCTGACATTGGAGGTCGGTAAAAGGATCCAATTATTATTTTATTCCGGTTGTCAAGAATGACCTCTACACATACTCACAGGAATTATTTACTTCAACTTTACTACAAGATAGACCACTTTTAGCAGCAACAAACACGCCACTACCAACTGTATTTAGCCTATCCTTTCTGAATACCGTTAGGTCCATGACAAAAATTTCGGCTGAACATATCTCAGACTTTAGCCAGATTTCAGTGCCTATAATGATTTGAGCATCAGTACTTCAATTAGCGCGTAGGGCTTGGTTTTTCTTCCCGAAACAGCTACGACAACTTACTATTGTTATACCGATGGTTCCTGTATCTACGTTCTTCCTGTAATCGAGCTGCACGCTTTTCGACTGAAGCCCTTTTTGTTTTCCCCGCAACCGTCTGACCCAAAAAAAAGTCCAGTCAATGCCACACAGCCTCTACGACCCGTGTAGCTGGCACTTGCGTATAATGGATTCCTGATCTATTTAGCAGAACCCACTTTGTATCGCGCAGTAATCAAGGGTACACGAGTGGGCCTTCGGCTCCGGAAGCACATATCGAGGATGTTTCGTCGAATGGTTCGCACATCTGACGCTTGTTGATGGCCCAGCATTGAAAGCTGCAGCAATTTGCGGAAGTATTGCACTTCCGTCACGTTGAACGATTCTCTTCAGCCGTCGTTGGTCACATTCTTGCAGGATGTTTTTCTGGCCGCAGCCATGTCGGAGATTTGATGTTTTACCAGATTCCTGATATTCACGGTACACTCGTGAAATGGTCGTATGGGAAAATCCCTACTTCGTCGCTGCCTCGGAGATGCTGTGTCCCATAGCTCGTGCTTAGACTATAACATCACATTCAGAGTCACTTAAATCGTGATAACCTACCATTGTAGCAGCAGTAATCGATGTACCAGCTGCGCCAGACACTTGTTGTCTGCTGTAGGCGCTGCCGACCGCACCGCCGTATTCTGTCTGTTTGGATGTCGCTGTATCTGAATACGCATGTCTATACCAGTTTCTTTGGCGCTTCAGTGAATAACGCAGCAGTCGATTCTGGCCCCCTTGCCTTTCAGTTTTAGAATATTTCTCGGGTTCTTTAGCGGACAGTTTCATGCATCAGTATTAACAAGCGCTATATCACTGTAAGTTTCTTCCTAAGAGCTGCTGAATGCATTTATGAAGAGTAAATTGTTTCATTAAAGAAATCCGCACTTGTGTCAGTATCTCGGTATATGCCAAGAGTTCAGAGCATTATCCATACAAATCCATTACATAAGCATCAGTATACTATAAACTGCGTAAAACTTCGTTTCTGTATGTGGAATCGTTTACGAAATAAAAGGAGCATTACGTCTGACGTGCCTAACCCTTTACAGATATCAGTACTGGCTCAGCCAGTGCAACGGCGCGCCCTCCACAGCAGTCAATTAGATGGTGCCAGCCAGTGCGGCGGGCAGCCTGCGGCGATCTGTCCCAGTGTAAACACGTCCACCATCCTGCGCGGCGTGCGGCCTGTTTTCGGAAACGTATTGCGGACGGCTGCGGTGTGAATTTCCTGTGGGGCTCGTGTGTGTTTATCGACAAGCCAATAACTGCTCTTCACTGTCGCTAATGGATTCTGTCGTGTCGCGTGTAACTGGTTTCTCATCCACGTGAAATCCGGACGGGTGAACAAGCGTGGAGCGACACGGAACGCGTTCCAGGTTAACTGTAATCCCCGCGGGGATTCGACACTGCGCCGAGACTCGCGCAGCGCCTTGTGAGGCCAAACTGGAAGCTGATTGAATAATAATAACAATAAAAACTGTGAAATTTACTCGCAAACAAGTGGCGTCAAATTGAAAGTATTGTGCCAGGCGAAACGCTATTTTCTGTTTATCTACTTACATACGGCCGTAACTCCGTTTTGTGATCTTTCGTATTTGCCAATGTACTGATAGAAGGTGTTGATGTGTTGATGTGCTGATTTAATTATTTGTACGATGTGTCCACACAACAAATGATGCTAGATAAACATATGGAAATTGCAAGTTCTTATTTATTTCATCGTTCAGGGCAAATAAGAAGTAAAAGTTACTGCGTATCAACACAGATCTAGATAATACAGTCGACTTTTCCTAATCAATAATTCTAATTTCTCGATAAATCGAAATAATTGTGTGGTTCCTTGTAAATATATTGATAATTAGAAGAAATGATGTACAGGGTCATTCAGCTACTCCTACCAATGGCTTTTATAAGCAGCCTGCGACGCTTTTAAATACCACGCACAACATTTTCATAATCACATACTCGCTACGCGAAAATTATTAGTCAAATTCAAATGGTTCAAATGGCTCTAAGCACTATGGGACTTAACATCTGAGGTCATCAGTCCCCTAGACCTAGAACTACTTAAACCTAACTAACCTAAGGACATCACACACATCCATGGCAGGCCGAAGTGGTCGTGCGGTTAAAGGCGCTGCAGTCTGGACCCGCAAGACCGCTACGGTCGCAGGTTCGAATCCTGCCTCGGGCATGGATGTTTGTGATGTCCTTAGGTTAGGTAGGTTTAACTAGTTCTAAGTTCTAGGGGACTAATGACCTCAGCAGTTGAGTCCCATAGTGCTCAGAGCCATTTGAGCCACACATCCATGCCCGAGGCAGGATTCGAACCTGCGACCGTAGCAGGCGCGCTGTTCCGGACTGAAGCGCCTAGAACCGCTCTGTCACAACGGCCGGGTAATGATTAGTCCTACAGAAAAAAATGAACAGGACCTTTTGGTAGGAAATGTAATATTGTTAAATTTTTTACAGTGATACGTTTTGGCTAGAGGGTGTAGTTTTCGAGTTATTCCAGATAAACGTACAAATTTGATCATCAAACGCACCCTTATTCCCAGACTCAACCTCCACCAGTCAGGATTTCTAGTATGCCGTTCTTGAGACTCCCTACTGGCACTGTACAAAAATTCGGGCCTGCACGATTATTTTCCACATTCGACCTATTTTGGTCTCCATTGACTGGCCTTGTTGCACCGCTGGCTTAGTCGAGCACTTAAAATCTGTAGAATTGACGTTTGTCAATTTTAGGAGTATGTTATAAACAATTACCTCGTTGTATTCGTCAGTCTTCCTGTCTACGAAACCTCTGTGCTTTTTTGGATCGAATTGTCAATGTAATTAGCGTTAGCGTAACATTTACAAAAGATCTTTTTCTTTCATTACTATCACGATCCCGTTTAAATTAATATTGTTAACTAAGTAGCCGACGATTCTGGTGGCCTAATAGCCCAATCAACAGGGACAAAAAGTTAGAATATCGAGATTAGTTCGTGTAGTCGGAAATCTTTGCACAGTGCTAGGACGGATTGCCACGAACAACTTCCTGCCTGGTGAGGGATGCGCGTGGGCATGTAAGTGCGTTTGAAGGTTAGGGCCTACTCTTGTACATTTTTCTTGAATAACTCGAAAACTGTGGCCTCCAGCGAAAACGTATCCCTGTACAAATTTTAACTATCAAATTTGCTGCAAAAAGATTCGTTCATTTTTTTCTGTTGGACTAATGTATGTGGCAAACGAGAGAATATGAAAATTTTGCGCTTGGTTTTGGAAGGCATTTTGGGTTGTATAAAACCCATCACAAGGGGCACGGGAATCACGTTTTTTATCTTGGTACACTCTATAAATCAAAACGACGGTGATGGCAGGTCACCGGAAAACAGTCTATAATTCGAAGTTAGACTACCTAGCCCTAATTGTCCAGCCAGTTGTTTTCTGCATAGTTCCGCTATTAAACTCTCCGCAACATCATAGTGCTCCAACATCATAGTGCTCCAGGGAGGTGCAAGTGTTTGATCCTCGGAGAAAAGAAGCATGGTACTGAAGCCACGCTGTCAACAGTCCAGCAGTAGCGAGATCGGATTACCGGGAAGCCCCTGTGCCCTCCAAACAGACTGGCTGTCGTTTTATGGGCGTTGCTCCACAATGAAGCATTTCTGACCTACAGTCGTCAGGAATATTTTGCTCGATTCGACGTTCAATACCTTGCTCTGACTTTGTCAGGTTATTTTTGTCCACCTTGTGTGTTTTCATTGTTACTGTGGTCTTCAGTCCGAAGGTTCGTTTGATTCATCCTGTGCAAGTCTCTTCATCTCCTAGTAACTACTGGAAGCTACATCCTTCTGGATCTGTTTGCTGTATTCATTTCTTGGTCTCCCTCTACGATTTTACACCCTCCCTTCCCCCCATTTCCCTCCAGTACCATATTTGTGATGCCTTGATGTCTCAGAATATGTCTTACCAGCCGATCCCTTCTTCTAGTCAGGCTGTGGCAAAAATTTCTTTGCTCCTCAATTCTATTCAGTACTTCCTCGTTAGTTTGCGAACTTTCCATCTAATCTTTTCCATTCTTCTGCAGCACCACATTTCAAAAGATTCTATTCTCTTCTTGTCTGAACTGCTTATCGCCCATGTCTCACTTCCATACATGCCTACACTCCATACAAATCGTTTCAGGAAAGACTTCCTGACACTTAAATCTATATTCAATGTTAACAAATTTCTCTTCTTCAGAAACGCTTTCCTTGCTATTGCCAGTATACATTTTATATTCTCTCTACTTCGGCAATCATCAGTTATTTTGCTGTCCAAATAGCAAAACTCATCTACTACTTCAAGTGTATCGTTTCGCTATCTGTATAAGAAAATGAACTGTTTGTAAACGCGACATCGAATTTTATATACATGTGGGTGTGTCAAGAAAAAAATTTGGAATAAACAAGGACTCTAAAGAACATACCTTAAGAGATATGAACACTTGTTCAGTAGGAGAGACGTGTTTCACACTAGCGAAGATGAACAAGCTCTTAAAGTATGTATTTTAGACCCTATGTTTACTCGACTTTTTTGTTGTTTTGATCAATACTTCCTCCTCCCGAAATACGAAAAGCAAAAACAATAGAAAAGATCTGTTTCATAGTATCGAAGATGAAAAGTGCTCGTACCCCTTAAGATATGCATTTTAGAGCCCATGTTTACTGGATATTTTTTACTTATTTCTGTATAATGAATTTGGCGGAAAAAGTCTGTCGACCTTTTTTTAGGGTCATCCTGTATATACACGTGGGTTGGATAAAATGTAGTAGCAACGCTGCCGTAACATGGAGGATGTACGCCAAATGACGTGAGCGCTGTCTGTAGCTGATAGTAGGAAGTCAATCAAAGTAGTGCAGTGAACAGCTGTGTTTTGAGTCAGTTGCAGTGTGTACTGTCTGAAAGTGCAGGAGGCCAGTTCAAGCGCCCTAACAGACGGTCACTGCAGCCTACTACTGCGATTTCCTATGAGATCACCTTATTCCTGCACTGAAAAGAAAGCGACAACACCTTCTGACATTGCATTTGTGTGGGCGAAAGTTATTGAGATGTGAGGCGATTACACTAAGTTCATGTAATAGGGTGAAAGTGTGTCGATAAATTCTGGTATGAATTATAATTGTCTTTCCACTACTTTTTATTCAACTCATATATATACACTGATGAGCCAAAACATAATGGGTGCTTGCTTAATAGCTTGTTTGTCCGTCTATGGAACGAAATAGATCACTGATTCTGCGTATCAGGGATTCGATAGTTTGTTTGTGGGGATATGTGGCATTGTGTGTCTACGCACAGGTCACGAAATTCCCGCAAATAACGGGCCACAGATTTGCATACGCGGTGATTGCGCCCGATATCGACACAGATGGGTTTCATGGGATTTACATCAGGTGAATTTGGTCGCCGTGGTATAAACGTGAGTTCGCTATAATGCTTCTCAAATCACTGTAGCACGATTCTGGCTCCGAGACACGAACGATTACACTGCTGAAAGATGACATCGCCGTAGGGGAAGACATCAAGCATGAAGGGATGCACGTGGTTCGCAGCTGTCAGCGTCTACCACACGTTCCTTCCATGCAAGCGCAGGAGAATGTCTCCCACAGCATAATACTGCTCCCATCAGCCTGAGGCAGTGGCGTGCTGCACGTTTCGAGACGCCATTCACCCCTATGGTAGCTTTTGAGGAGACTACCAGTGACCTAGCGTAGCAAAAATGTGATTCGCCCAAAGAGCCGACACGTTTCCATTGATCGACGGTCGAATCTCAATGGTCTCGTGCCCACTGCAATCGTAATTCACGATGTCGTGAACACATCGGGGGGGTGGTTTGTTGATAGAGCTCCATGTTCAACAACGTAAGACGAACGGTGTGCTCCGAAACACTTGGGCGTGCACCAGCATTATGCCCTTTCGGCAGAGATACCGCAGATCACTATCGATCGTACTTAACAGAACAGACAAGCCTCCGAACTTCAAGTTCTGGCAAGAGTTGTGGACTTGTTAGAGGCACTTAGAATGAGAATGGATACGCCACTAAGGTGACGACAGGAAGACTATGATATAAATGATTGAAATTGTGTGTATCTGTGTGTGTATGTTCCACATTTTCACATAAAACATTGGATAGATTTCAACAGCCTTGGTATACATACCACTTATTGTTTGGAAACAGAGCTGTGTGGTAATAAACCGACTCCAGTTGAAGTGGGACCAGTGGTGAAAATGGTGATGGACATGGAGAAGGGGGAGGAGGAGATAACGGAGTGAGTAGAGAGGAGGAGTTGAATAAAGAGAGGGACAGAGGGGAGTAGGAGATCAATAAAGAGAGGGTGAAGACGAGATTGGCATAGAAGGGGGAGGGGGGTTACGAAGAGTTGGATGTGGACAGGTAGGAGGAGATGGCAGAGAGGGGGGGATATGTATGATGCAAGTGGAAGACGGAGAAACGTAGTTGGTTAGGTGGAAAAGATAGGTGTGAGTAGACAAGTGTAAGAAGGAGAGGTCGTAAGGGCACCCTTACCCGAGGGCAAGGGGTTGGGGAATGGGGCTTGCCCTCCGTGCTCTCAAGGAAAGGAAAAAAATTGTGTAGTCAGGTGTTTTTCTTTCAAGAAAATGATTTAAAAATCGGTATTACGTAGCTTCTTACTAGGGTCAGAAATGGACTTTTTTATGGGTACTTACACACCTACAGTTTTCTTGAAAAATATTAAAACTACTTCGTAACCACCCAGCCCCCCCCTCCCCCGCCGTTCGTCCCCTACCTCGGAACTGTCTTATTGGTTGGAAGATGGCGTGAGGTGGAAGAGAGGGAGAGAGGGTGTGAGGTGGAGGAGGGAGGGGGGACGGATGGAGGGGGGGACAGGTTGTTAGGAGGTAGCTGGAAGAGAGACAGTGTATGAGGATGTAGGTGGAAGGGGAACAGCGTGTGAGGTGGCACAGGGTGTGATGAAGCAGATAGAAGAGAGACAAGGGAAATATAAAGGTTAAGATAGAATAGAGAAACGATTGAAATTTACGCTTATTACTTTGTTGAAACCATAGCTAACATCTTCCATTCTGTAGGCAATCAAGGTGACTCCTCTCTCTTGTGAGTGAATGGGTATAAGCGTGGGATGCAAGGACAGTGACATATCAGCCCATCTCTGCAACGTGTCTGAAGCAGTTTACATTTGTGATATAAAACTTCGGAAAAAATTACCGTGACAGTAGGATCCTATGGCTGAGGACGGTGGGCGGAAAAGGGATGACATAAAAGCATAAGCCAGACACCTGGAACGTATTCAAGAAAATTTGGTGCATGCATGACTCACTTTCTATATGAAAGAACTACTATATTTTGTGATGCTTTTCTACTCTCTACATTAACGAAACCTTAACAATTTAATAACGTGCATTATGTATACAAATTTGTGTAGGTGATGTCTCCTGAACTGTATGGTATTGGTAGGCGGATCATCGGCACAGATAACGAAAAGCAAAGGACCAGAGTACAGCAAGACATGGTCAACCCCAGAGTGACTGGAAAAACGTTAAGAAACGATGGCTATCCCTCAATACGATAGGAGTCATAGGGGTCGGGACCTTTTCCTACTGCGACTGTTCATTTGCTCGGAAGCCTGAAATTTTCCCTTGTTGTGTACTTCCTGTGAGGGGTATAAAACTCTACCCGTGTCTTTCGTCAGAATACTTTCAGAATTTTAAGTCACGACCCCATTTTCCTTATCAGGTAACATGTAGAAGCACGTTATTATTACTGTCGACCTGTACGTGCCTTTTGCGTTGGCATTTACATGACGCACGCGCTCACGGCTCGGCGCTGTAAAGCACGGAACTACCGTCACGAAATGTATTTTGTCGGCTGAGCTCGTCTAGAGTGGACGCACCTGGTAGCACAGGGAGAGGGTCGGACACACATCCACCAGTTCGGGTGTGCTTTGTGTGGCTGTGTATAGCATCCAATTTCCATTTTCGCTACACAAACAGAATATGTAAGCAGTTAAAAATACATGCAGAAAATTCATACGCTGCAGGAACTGGTTTAATGAAAGCTCAGTAATGGTTTGATGTTTCTGATTAATTTCTATGAAATACTGCGAAATTTGGGTATGTAGTATGACTGTTGGCAAACATGATTCTTTTATAGGTTGGTCAAACTTTCCAACAGATGGAAGTAAGCTTACGATGTAATATTGACTATCAACAACAGCGCTCGAATTTCTCCGATTTAACCGTCAGTGTCTTCTTGCAGGATGTATACCGAAGTAATTGGCAGTGTTATTCAGCTAATCTGTTCGCCTCAGGTGTTTCCGGGACAGTTTAAGATATTGCAATTTATTTTCACCTAAATGTATTGTGAGAAAGTCCTCATTGAACGATGTGTAGTCTCTGCTCATATCTACATTACTTTCAGAGATGCCGGTATCAGCTTCGCCTTTTCAAATAGAAGTAAAGTAACGTCTGAAGCCACTAATTAATTCTAAAAGAGACGAATCCAACGGGATATTGCCAAAAAGTTCCAATCACACTTTTCGGAGAAATTACAATAGTTAGAATTTAGGATGTATCTGTTGTGAACACCAAATCGATTGCTGTCTTGTATTTGCACAGGCATGGCAATGCTGTGAACTTATCCTGTTGGCACAAATTTCTCTAGGGGGAACCAAGGACAAAAAAGAACTCAATGTGCCGACTAGTCGACGGTTGCGCACAGAGTCCGAATACCGCGCACAGCCAAACGAGACCAACGTGAATGAACGAAACAACTAGCACGTTGAACTAAGAGCGCGGCGAAACGCGAAAATCAGGTCTCTGTTAGTCACCCTAGAACAGACTGTACCTGACCTTTTGCCTACCGGCATGTGAACTCCTGGGTCAGCGATTCTGCCCTTACGACGGTCCACACGCGCCATCATGTGACAGCTTCGCGCAGTATTCTGTCGCGAGACCCACGCGAGCTCATCTACATCTACACGTACTTCCGCTGGCGGGAATACTGAAGTGTCTCACGCGGAAGTTCGTGATTTCATACAATACTGATGCACTGCCATTATAACCAGTATGAAAGTGGCAAAAAGGAAATGTAGCTTTCATTCTATCTGTGACGTTCAGATGTGTCAAGTGCTGGTAAGTTTGAAGAAATAAATTTCTCTCACAACGAAGAGACTATATATGCTACTTACACTATGTGATCAAAACATCCGTACACCACCAAAAAGATACGTTTTTCATATTAGGTGCATTGTGCTGCCACCTACTGCCAGGTACTCCATATCAGCGACCTCAGTAGGAATTAGACATCGTGAGAGACCAGAATGGGGCTTTCTAAAGAACTCATGGACTTCGAATATGGTCAGATCATTGGGTGTCACTTGTGCCACACGTCTGTACGCGAGATTTCCACACTACACTGTTTCCGATGTGATGGTGAAGTGTAAACGTGAAGGGACACGTACAGCACAAAAGCGTACAGGCCGACCTCCTCTGTTGACTGACTGAAACCTCTGACAGTTGAAGAAGGTCGTAATGTGTAATAGGCAGGCATCTGTCCAGACCATCACATAGGAATTCCAAACTGAATCAGGATCCACTGCAAGTACTATGACAGGCGGGAGGTGAGAAAACTTGGATTTCCTGGTCGAGCGGCTGCTCATAAACCACACACCACGCCGGTAAATGCCAAAAGACGCCTAGCTGGGTGTAAGGAGAGTAAACATCGGAAGACTGAACAGTGGACAAACGTTGTGTGGAGTGCCGAATCACGGTACACAATGTGGCGATCCGATGGCAGGGTGTCCGTATGGCGAATACCCGGTGAACGTCGTCTGGCAGCGTGTGTAGTGCCAGCAGTAAAATTCGGAGCCGGTGGTGTTATGGTGTGGCCGTGTTCTTCATCGAGGGGGCTTGCACCCCTTGTTGTTTTGCGTGGTACTATCACGGCACAGGCCTACATTGATGTTTTAAGCACTTTGTTGTTTCCCACTGTTGAAGAGCAGTGCGAGGACGGCGATTGCATCTTTCAACACGTTGAGGCACCTGTTCATAATGCACGACCTGTGGCGGTGTGGTTAAACGACAATAACATCCCTGTAATGGACTGGCCTGCGCAGAGTCCTGATCTGAATCTTATAAAACAACTTTGGGATGTTTTGGAAGGCCGACTTCGTGCCAGGTCTCCCCGATCTGCATCGATAACTCTCCTTAATGCAGTAGTCCGTGAAGAATGGGCTGCCGTTCCCGAAGAAACCTTCCATCACCTGACTGAACGTATACCTGCGAGAGCAGAAGCTGTCATCAAGGCTAAGGGTGGACCAACACCATATTGAATTCCAGTCTTACCTATGGAGGGCGCCGCTAACTTGTAAGTCATTTTCAGTCAGGTGTCCGGATACTTTTGATTACATAGTATATTTGTACTGAATGTAGAAGTAATGTGAAGAGAGCAGTTGTATGCGCGAAGGTACCCTGACAGACGGTGTCCAACAAGAATGACAGTTCAGCAGATGTGTGGAAAAAATGGTTATTGAAAGGGCACTGGAAGGTAAGGATCAAGACTATAGCGAGGGGGATGAACGAAATAATGTTCTGGCAGCTGTCATAATGCAAGGTTTACCGATGAACCTGTATTTCCAGATTATGGGAAGCTAAATATGAGAAATATACATTACTGGGCTACAGACAGTTCGCACCGGCTTAGGCAGAGTGAGCAGCAGAGACATTAGGGTATGAATGATTGTTGGAGACCACATGATTGGGCCACACTTCGCGGGCGAAACCTTAACGGCATAGTGGCGCTGCGTTGCATCAATCAGCAGACATCAGTACAAGCAAGGACGGGCACTTCAGCCGGGAAGGACGTGCTTGACATCTGCGGGTTGGGATATCCCAGTACCGAGACAGGAACGCTCATTCACTATCAAAATTTTTAATACAGCATGACTCCCGTACACAGGGACCGATAACTTAGCAGCTTGGTCCCTTCTCCCCCCTTTTAAACCAACCAACCAGCCAGCTCCCGTACAAGAGGCCGACTTGTGTGGCTAGGCGCTCATCGAGACAGCAGCGAGCAGTACACGTGGCACCGTGACGGCGTGTGTGTACCACTAGCGGAAGAGCGGTGGCCTGCGAGTCGGCGTTTCTGGTGGAAGGGTGGCGTCGGTCAAGAGCCCGCGAGCTTACGCTGAACGGCAGGTAGCTCTGAACAGCCGATCAGGCTTTCGGCCTCGTATATGTCTCTTGTTAGGGTTGAGCCATTAATTTCTTCCTGAGATATAAGTTGTTATAATTTGTCATCAGTGACAATTCATAGGAATACTCAATGAACGGATGCCGTTTGAACATTTTTATTTAGCGTATGGCTAATACAGACATATCATGAAATTAAATTACATATAAATATGTACATATTGACACACAAGAAACTTAAGTTTGTCTTTACAACTGAATATCCAGTCCTTCAATCCAACGCACTGCATCTGGAGTTGCTAGCAGGAAGTCCTCTTTGGTGCCGTGATAGGCTCGACTCATGCATTCACTGACAATGTGGTGAACAGTCTGTTATCGAGCCCCACAGTCACAGGCTGGATCAGGCAGCTTCTTCCACTTAACGAGAGCACCTTTGCATCGGCCATGGCCGGTACGGATTCTGTTGAGAGTAGACCAGGTATTGCGTGGTAGGTCGAATCCACTTGGAAGTTTAGCACCTGAGAAGATGTTATGCAGGTGCACGTCTGTCACTGCTTCCCACCGACCTTTCCATTCTTCACGAGGTTTGAAATCCTTCGCAACCATGTCAGCAGCATCGCACAGAGATGGATGGCGTGATTTAAGTCTCTTACGATTTAAAAGTGGCAGGTCGCTGTGCACGGGTAGGTTAGAATTCCTGGAGATCTTGTGGAATTCTCTCATAAGGCCAGTACATCTGCGTAGATCAGGAGGCATTATACTGGTTAACAGTGGAAGCCAATAAACTGGGGTAGACCTGATTGCGCCAGATATTATGCGCATTGTCGTATTCAGCTGGTTATCAACAAGCCTTGTATGATGACTGTTCGTCCAAACAGGTGCACAGTACTCAACACTTGAGTACACCAAGCCCAGAGCTGAAGATCACAGGGTGGTTGCTAAAGATCCCCAGGTAGTTCCGCATAGCTTATGGAGGATGTTGTTTCGAGCCCTCAACTTTTGAGCTAAGTTAAGAAGGTGTTGTTTGAAGCATGGTGTACGATCCAGGATGACACCAAGATATTCTGGATTCCAATTATGACGAAGAATTCTGCCTCTGAAACTTAGTTCCAGTTTTACATTCGCCAACCGGTTATTCAGATGGAAGCAACATACTTCTGTTTTACTCACACTGGGTTGGAGTCTCCAGATTTTGAAGTAATTATCTAATGCAGACAGGTCATTGGCTAGAATCTTTTCTGTTGTCTTCATTTCCTGATGTTTTACGGCTAGAGCCAGGTTATCGGCATGGCAGTATTTTCTGGACGAAGTGTCAGGTAGATCAGATAGATATATGTTGAACAGTAAGGGTGACAGAACTGATCCTTGAGGCAATTCGTTGTTCAGCTTCCTCTCCTTACTTATGTTGTTTCCAGTGATTACCTGGAACTTCAGATCACTTAGCATGCTGTTAATCAGTCGAGCCATTGTTCTGCAGGGTATGATGCGGAGAAATTTGTAAATAAGGCCTTCTCTCCACACAGTGTCGAAGGTGGCAGTTAGATCAACAAATGCCACAGATGTTTTCTGCTTCATTTGGTATCCTGACTCTATGAAGGATGTGAGAGACAATACTTGGTCGCAGCAGCTACGCCCTGGTCTGAAGCCTGCCTGATCAACTGGAACGTTCTGTAGGATAGCGCTACTTATTCTGTTATATATTAGCCTTTAAAAAGCTTGTAGCAGCAGCTAAGTAGGGCAATGGGGCGATAGCTTTGTACCATGTTGCTGGGTTTGCCAGGTTTCAGAACAGATATTATCTTCGCCTTTTTAAACTCCAATGGAAGTTGACCAGCCAGCAGGATGTCAGTGAAGAATTCTGCTAGCCATTTGTTAGCTTTTCCTCCCATATGGATCAGGAATTCTGGATGGATACCATCGAATTCAGGCGCCTTAAGAGGTTTGAGGTCCTTCAGTCCAGAGTCAATGTCTGAAACAGTGAAAGGATGGATATACTCAGATGAGGGAGATGCCTTCTTTTTCAGGTCACGAAGCTGCCGTCTGATGTGTCTTGTATGTTTCTTGTCAGGAGGAACTCTTGAGGTAGTAATGATGTGGGAAGCAATTTGGTCTGGTGTTATTTCGGAATTTTTTCTGCATACTGGTGCACTTCCTCCCAGTTTTCTCAGAAGACTCGATGCTTTCCTGCTCGAGTGGCTAAAGTCCATATTTTCGACTGTTTCTGCCCATTTATGCCTCCGAGACATGTCCAAGCTGGACAATAGTTCCGTAGCTATCTCTGGGTCACCACTTCACTGGAAGTGTTGGTACAGTGTTTCACTTTCATCATTCGATCCTGGAACATATTCTTTTCGGTATCCTCTTGGCATACACTTTTTAGCTGTTTTTAACCGTTTGAACAAAAATTCTGTAACAGTTTGCCCTTCGATGTTTGTTGTTTTGGATCAGAACATGCAATACTTGTTGACTTATGAACACTTAACCGCAGTATTAGGCAAGGAACTGGAGGGATACAAAATGTGGGCGTATCGACTGATATTAGCGATACCTTATACAGTCACAAATGAACAAAAATCTAAACATTCTAAATACTATCATGAGGAGAAATGTCGAACATTTTGGCCATATAATGCGCAACAACAAATGTCATCTGTTGCAAATAATATTTCGATGATAGATTGACGGTAGTCGTGTTTCAGGATGTAAAGGGTTATCCTGGCTAAAAATTTACATCGGTGGTTTGGACTGAGCACAGAAATGATTTTCAGAAAGACCATGTACAAACAGCAGAACATGCTGCGATCGGCAATATTCATGGAGGATACGGTATTTGAAGAAGAGGAAGAAGAAGTGCTCCTATACCCTACTTCTGATGTTCCTTATTCAATGAAGATATCACATGAAGGTTTAAGGCCGCAGTTCATCACATACCTCAGTCATCGAGACTTACTGAATGTGAAAAATTATTCATGCCAGAACGACGTTATTTCAGACAAGAAAATAGTTTTCTGGCTTGATTTGTCAGATAACAATCACCCCAAACACGACACAGGTGTTTCGAGTTGTCCCTGCTGCCTTCACCCCTGTATCAGACCCACAGCGAACAACATGCCACGTATGTTAGTTCTTTTTAGCACTTGCAATTCTATTTTATAATGCTTAATCAATTTTCATTAGATTCAGATATGCAAAATCGAATACATAACTGCTAGATATGACTAGAATTTCCAGTAAGAGAATGACTGCTGATAAGTACACTCAGAACAATGTATACGTAGCTACTTGATAGACTAAATGTTCTTTGTTAATTCCTTACGAGACCAACATATGCAACGTGACTGATTGAATATGAATACTGAATGTAAACGTAATGTTCCCTTTGCCTGTTCCTGGCAGGTAAATAAATCTCGAATGATAAATGGAGAAGCAAAAACCTGTTGCTTCCGCCAAATAAGTGTTCATTAAAGCAAAAAAAAACACTGTTTATAGAGCCTCCATAACGCGTGTTTGGATCTCATAAGTGGTGGCTATGTTACTGTCCAGGGGTTGCATTGACCCAAACGAAATTCAGCCACGGGTTCAATACATGTGGGCAGAAATTTCCAGTGAATTAATGTTCACTCCTCACAACGTTCGAAACTTTAACAAGCTGAGTTTATTAAAATCATTACAATTAATAATCGCTCTTTATTGAAATGATAACGGTCTGAGTAAGAGCTTAAACAAACAGAACAGCGTAGCACGTACGCATAAACTTCCGAAAATACACGAAAAATAATTAAAGTTCCTTCAGCGCATGACTAAAGTTAAGGTTCCTTATTTGCGAACAAACTAATTTCGAAGAGCAGATTAGTCTCAAAGTTTGTAAAGTTCAGACATGGTCACCTAGACACACGCGAATATTAGCTTACAACTCCTCAGTGCAACCAATTCGCCTGATGTGAAGTTTTTCGAGTCCCCATAAGTTGAAAAAATTTCTGAGTGTTGACTATCGAGACGCGTGAAGATGAAAACTCCATATTGAAGTACTTTGAAATACTCCGATTCACTCGCGAGGCGAAATTCTGCTGCACATACATAGATCCTCTCTCTTCCAGATTTCACTGCCAACTGCCAGACGAATGCAAAGGTCTCACGCTATTTAAACCCTCGCATTGACGTGTCTCAAGCGAAAACACTCCTGACTTCCGAAACATACTTAAAACAATAAAGTTAATGTTATATACATGTTTTATATATGAAATTGCACTTACGTTTCCTCAGCTTTCTAGTGCTGTTTTTAGTATGTCTCTAACTTAAAGTACTTTGATTACAAATAGTGGTTTGGTCCATGTACGTACTGTTTTATGTTGTTATGTTGTCAATAAAAATAATAAATCAGGACTATTTACTCGTACATCTTCAATTATATCTATTTAGTAATTACGCGCTAGTTTTAATGTTTCACATCTTTAATATGTATAAAAATTCAGGTTTTTATATATGGTATGTACATTGTTGCCTATAATTAAAAAAGGTGATATTTATAAAAAGCTTAATACCACATTTCGATAGTGCTCACTGCGACCTATCAATAGGAACTATGTTCGTTGGAATCGTGTAGACGTTATCGAAATATTAATTTTTAAAGATCATTATACACATGAAAAATTTAACACGTAGTAACTTAAAAACTGCACTTCATATCGAGGGTGCGTCTCCACCCACGTACTCGTCTTAATTTTTTCTTTGCTGCCATCTTACTGGCTTCTAAGTCAGCAGTTGGGTTTAGTTTTTGATAGATTCGGTCTTATTTGATACACTTTCTGCCCATTCAAGTCGGCCACAACAGAAAAGAGGTGTAATTAAAAGTCTAGTGGATAGAGCTAAAAGGATTTGTGCACCGGAATACCTGGACACCGTATTAAAACATCTAAAGCAGGCTTTTGAGAAGAATGGGTACTCTAGTAAGGAAATAGTTTTGCGACCGAATAACAGGAGCCCTAATAACGATAGGACGCAGCGATGGAAGAACACGGTTTCTCTACCCTTCATCAAAAAAGTAACGGGTCAAATCGGCAAGATTTTAAGGAAACATAACGTTCGACCGATTTTCAGACCAACTAAGAAAATAGGCCAAGCACTTCTTTCAGTTAAGGATAAACGTCCCCCTCTGTCTGCGAGTGGTGTATACAAGATTCCATGTACATGTGGTAGGGTCTACATTGAAACTACAAAGAGAAGTGTAAATACACGATGGAAGGAACATAAAAGTCTTTGCCGACTAAGCAAACAGACAAGTCAGCCGTGGCGGACGGAACATGCTCTGCAGTAGGGTGATCACGTAGTGAAATTTTCGGAAACTGAAGTTTCATGTACAATGACGACTATATAGAGAAGCCATCGAAATATATAAACATGGGGATAATTTCAACAGAAAATAAGCTATGGCTCTGAGCACTATGAGACTTAACATCTCTGGTCATCAGTCCCCTAGAACTTAGAACTAATTAAACCTAACTAACCTAAGGACATCACACACATCCATGCCCGAGGCAGGATTCGAACCTGCGACCGTAGCGGTTCTAGACTGAAGTGCCTAGAACCGCACGGCCACACCGGCCGGCAGAAGAAGCTATGAAACTACTCGATATATGGACTCTGACGCTACAAAATCGATGAGAAGTTTTTATCTTTTCCATGCTATGATCGATAGTTACATTTTATCCTTGACAAGATTTAGCTCTGCTATCACGTGAAATCCAGACCACGCTCATTTTCCACGCTATTTAGGCCGTTCTTCGACGTCCTACTGCTCAGTCGGCAAGACTCAACACTACCACGAGCACCTCCGAAGATGTCCAACGTAGCTTTGGACGAAACCTCAGGGATAGAAGAATTCCATGGACCACGGCCATACAACCCGGAAGAATTCTCGGCAGCTGAAACATCCGGTCGTGAAAGCTTTCATTGTATGATTTCTCTTCCTTGTTTCACGCAACACCGTGTTTTTCCCTCCACGAGGCCACGATGTGCCCGTCACTGCCTCAAAGTGTGCTGCCATCTGTTAACGACAGCGCAAGACTCCTGCGACCCAGTCTGCCTCCACGCCCTGTCGACCGTCAAAACCCTCGGTAGTTGGGTGGCTCAAGTCACAACAGAATGCCCACGCACGGCTGGGTCTGTTCTTAAAGTTTCCCGTAGCATTTGCGGGATGTCCCGTCTCAACATGTAGTGTTACTGCACGGTGTTCGCTACATTTATTCAAGTTATTTTGTGTGGAAAAACAAACTACCGTAACAAACAACTTTATGTTGACCGATGTGAGAGAAGAAACGTGCCCAAGATGCGCCACGCCGCATTCAGCTTGTCAGATGGTGGCTGGGACCGAGGGGTCGGTGATCACTGCAGGACAAAGACGCTCTCGAGCACTGTTCCGTTCTTGAGCAGCCGTGAGCACTTTGGCAGAAATGTTTCTGGTACTTATTGCTTCTACTAGTAGGTTACTAGAAGGTATCAGATAGATTATATAATGGTAAGACAGAGATTTAGGAACCATGTTTTAAATTGTAAGACATTTCCAGGGACAGATGTAGAATCTGGTTATGAACTGTAGATTAAAACTGAAGAACTGCAAAATGGTGAGAATTTAAGGAGATGCCACCTGGATAAACTGACTAAACCAGAGGTTGTACAGAGTTTCAGGGAGAGCATAAGGTAACAATTGACAGGAATGGGGGAAAGAAGTACAATAGAAGAAGAATGGGTAGCTCTGAGGGATGAAGTTTGAAGGCAGCAGAGGATCAAGTAGGTAGAAAGACGAGCGCCAGTTGAAATCCTTGGGTAACAGAAGAAATGTTGAATTTAATTGATGAAAGGAGAAAATATAAAAATGCAGTAAATACAAACGTCTCAAAAATGACATCGACAGGAAGTGCAAAAAGGCTAAGCAGGGATGGATAGAGGACAAATGTATGGATGTAGAGGCTTATCTCACTAGGGGTAAGATAGATACTGCCTCCAGAAAAATTAAAGAGACCTTTGGAGAACAGAGAACCACTTGTATGAATATCAAGAGCTCAGATGGAAACCCAGCTCTAAGCAAAGAAGGGAAAGCAGAAAGGTGGAAGGAGTATATAGAGGGTCTATACAAGGCCGATGTACTTGACGACAATATTATGGAAATGGAAGAGGATATAGATGAAGATGAAATGGGAGATACGATACTGCGTGAAGAGTTTGACAGAGCACTGAAAGACCTGAGTCGAAACAAGGCCCCCGGAGTAGACAACATTCCATTAGAACTACTGACGGCCTTGGGAGAGCCAGTCCTGACAAAACTCTACCATCTGGTGAGCAAGATGTAGGAGACACGTGAAATACCCTCAGACTTCAAGAAGAATATAATAATTCCAATCCCAAAGAAAGCAGGTGTTGACAGATGTGAAAATTACCGAACAATCAGTTTAATAAGTCACAGCTGCAAAATACTAACACGAACTCTTTACAGACGAATGGAGAAACTGGTAGAAGCCGACCTCGGGGAAGATCAGTTTGGATTCCGTAGAAATATTGGAACACGTGAGGCAATACTGACCTTCCGACGTATCTTAGAAGAAAAATTAAGGAAAGGCAAGCCTACGTTTCTAGCATTTGTAGACTTAGAGAAAGCTTTTGATAATGTTGACTGGTATACTCTCTTTCAAATTCTAAAGGTGGGAGGGGTAAGAGACAGGGATTGAAAGGCTATTTACAATTTGTACAGAAACCAAATGGCAGTTATAAGAGTCGAGGGACATGAAAAGCAAGCAGTGGTTGGGAAGGGAATGAGATAGGGTTGTAGCCTCTCCCCGATGTTATGGAATGTGTATATTGAGCAAGCAGTAAAGGAAACTAAAAAAGAAAAATTCGAAGTAGGAATTAAAATGCATGGAGAAGAAATAAAAACTTCGAGGTTCACCGATGACATTGTAATTCTGTCAGAGACAGCGAAGGACTTGGAAGAGCAGTTGAACAGAATGGACAGTGTCTCGAAAGGGGGATATAAGATGAACATCAACAAAAGCGAAACGAGGGTAATGGAATGTAGTCGAATTACGTCTAGTGCTGGGAGGGAATTAGATTAGGAAACGAGACACTTAAAGTAGTAAAGGAGTTTTGCTATTTGGGGAGCAAAGTAACTGATGATGGCCGAAGTAAATATAAAATGTACACTGGCAATGGCAAGGAAAGCTTTTCTGAAGAAGAGAAATTTGTTAACATCGAGTATTGATTTAAGTGTCAGGAATTCGTTTCTGAAAGTATTTGTATGGAGTGTAGCCATGTATGGAAGTGAAACATGGACGATAACTAGTTTGGACAAGAAGAGAACAGAAGCTTTCGAAATGTGGTGTTACAGAAGAATGCTGAAGATTAGATGGGTAGATCACATAACTAATGATGAAGTATTGAATTGGGGAGAAGAGGAGTTTGTGGCACAACTTGACAAGAAGAAGGGACCGTTTGGTAGGACATGTTCTGAGGCATTAAGGGATCACAAATTTAGCATTGGAGGGCAGTGTGGAGGGTCAAAATCGTAGAGGGAGACCAAGAGATGAATACACTACGCAGATTCAGAAGGATGTAGATTGCAGTAAGTACTGGGAGATGAAGAAGCTTGCACAGGATAGGGTAGCATGGAGAGCTGCATGAAACCGGTCTCAGGACTGAAGACCACAACAACAACAACAACAATAGGTTAGAAACTGAAGTAAATTATCTTTGGGTTTTTGTCGGACTGATACTTCTAGCGGACCTCCAAAATGCAATTCGAGAAAATAAAGGAAGTAATGGACTCGAACTTGCGACTTTGTGTTTACACTGAGCTACATGCACCACTAGACGACCAGCAGATACAGTATTGTAAAAGAACTACCCGAAGACACTGTCTCCAGAAACTGCCACTTCCTAGAGTATTGCCAGGCCGTGCAGATAGCTGGACTTAGAATTCTGACGGGCAGTCAGGCTTATAAGCGCCCTAAGTGACGAATTATGATTTAGTCTCTACAGCAGCCAGCTAGCAGCCAGGTATTACGTCTAAAACTGTATGCGGCGTTCACGGATTTAGAGAAAGCGATTCAAATTTAGTGGAGTGAGTATCCAGAGTACATTACATCGTAGAGCTCAAGGTTTCGTGAGTGTGGAGAGTAACTGTAGGATGCGGTCCTCATGTTTTTGATGGATAGTAGCTTTAGTCTATTGTAGGATTTCTGTTGAGTTGTTACAAGGTGAGGTTTCATTATTAATTTAGGGCTTCGGGTAATTTCGAAATATTTGAATGTTTTATTAAATTGAATAGGATGGACGTAAAAGATAAGGTAATGTGTGTCGTTCGTCCTGTAATTACTGCTTGGATTTTCGGTGGATTTATCTTAAGAATCCACTGGTTGCAGCAGCTAGTGTATTGGTTGAGGTGGAGCTGGCAGGACCATTGTGATTTGTGGAGGTCAATTTTGATGACTAGAAAGAAGATATCATTGGCGCACTGGAGGAGATAGAGAGGAGATGGTGTCTTGGGCGATTGTTATCGCAGAGTTTTGTTCCTTTATATCTCCTAAGATACCACGGTGTCACGCCTTGTGATACGACATGATAGCCAGGTATGTATCGCTTGGAGTGCCGATCCCATGGGAAGCTTCCCACTTGGAACGCCACCCTTATTGTGAGTAGCCAGACCATCTTTTCTTCACTAGCGCCTGTTTCTCTGTCGATTACAGCACCTTTCACGAGGAATCCGCCGGCCGCTGTGCCCAAGCGGTTCTAGACACTGGAACCGCACTGCTACTAAGGTCGCAGGTTCGAATCCTGCCTCGGGCACGAGTGTGTGTGATGCCCTTAGGTTAGTTAGGTTTAAGTAGTACCAAATTTAGGGGAATGATGACCTCAGATGTTAAGCCCCATAGTGATTAGAGCCATTTGAACCATGAATCCCTTTTAACCCATTGGCTTATACAGCCAGCTCACTGCCGGATGCAGGTTTCAAGTCCGTTATTACATTGTCGAATGTGAGACAGGCAGAGCAGCTATCACTTCTTTTTAGTGTTTCTTCTTCTCTGTTAATAGACGGCATGATCTGCTATATACTATTGGAAAGCTGGGAAATCGATGTTTTTAGTGGTGTACAACACTAGATTTATTTAGATATTTTGCGAGTTATTAGCAATTATTTTCAGGTTTTCCTAGGTTTATCTCCTCCAGTCCCATCAAGAAAAAACACTACAAACGTTTTGTAGTGTGCAAACCAAAGAAGAAGAAAAGTGATACACTGTATGAGTGTGAGAAATGTCTAGTGGCGTTGCACATGACTCTTTTTTGCGGGTATATACACCAACAAAAACTCCTACAACGGTATGATTTTCATTCCTAAAAAGTTCAATAAGTAGTAAAGATAGATTTATAAAGAATCCCTATCAAACAAATTCTATGCTTTTGAGAAAAGCGTGTACGATAAAATATGATTTTCGTAAATTTAAACAGTAAATATAGAGTCGACTGTGGGGAAAATATTGGTAAGTCAGTGGGTTAAGGATGTTTCCTGGATCCTAAGAGCTTCTGCCTTCTCTCCAAATTACAAGTTTGCGTCAATTTGAAAGAAACTGAGTCACATTAATCAAGAGAATGGCATCCGATTGGTCCAAGGTAAAAGTCTGTGTGCTGACTGTAAATACTTTATCATCTGATGACCATTTAAGCCGGTCCCTTCGTATGCATACATAGTCATGATAGGCAAGGAATGGAATTTCGAATGCGGCGAGTATTTCTCGAGTGCCGCATTCACTGCGCTGCTCATGAGCGGAATTGAGAAACCACTTCGGTTGTTAGCCGGGAGCACAGTCATGTGATAGGTACACGTCTAGGTGCTCACCGAGAGGGGGAGGGGGGATTGGGGAGGAGGACACTGTGCAAGCATGTGATTGGCTGTTGAGGGCTGACTGACTATCGCTGATTATTTGAATTCACCATCAACTCAAATTTCGTGGTTTTCAGCTTTTCAGGTTTAACAGAAAATACTTAATTAAACAAAAATGAATTTTTAATACACCAAGTTTTTAAATTCGAGTGAAAAGCATAAAAAATTTCGTCTAGCCTCATACAGATTCCCAACCCCATACAGATTGTCCTTAAAATTTTTGTTGGAGAATTTTTAAGAGCTATGAAAATAGCTGTGAGATTTAAAACGAAAAACGTGAAGCACATGCAACAGATAATAGTAATGAGGTGAAATATTCATGTACGTATTTCCATAGCTGTTAAAAATTCATAATCGCAAATTTTCAGGACCATATATATGGTGCCAGGAGAAATGATATATTAAAAATTCATTTTTATTCAAGTAATTACTTTCTTCTTTTTAGTCTTGTGTGTATGGAATTTCTCAACCGATTTCAAACATTTTGATGAGATTACAACAGGGACGTGTCTTAAATTCCAGAATTATTTCACTTTCTCTTCACATGGCCCAATGATTATGTTGCTTCCTTCTACGTATAACACGTGGAAAGACTGTAACGGTAATAATTAGTGTTTCGAGCTCACACGGAGGCTTACCAACCATCTTTCTTCCCGCGGACCATTCGCGACTGCCACAGGAAAAGGAGGAAATGGTAGTGGTACACAAAGTACCCTCCACTATACACCAGACAATAAAGCGAATTAATATATCGCTTTCATCCAATTCTGAGCTATTTTGGAAGTGGTAAACAGTGGTAAACCAAGTACACTCCACCACACACAAGACAAGAAAGCGAGTTAATATTGCATTGCCTTACAGTTCTGAGCTATGTTTAAAATTTCAGATCTCTAGCTTAGCGGGAAGTTAGTTTAAAATCAATTGAAGTAATTTTACCGTACAGACAGACAAGAAAACGACCTAGTAATAACGTCGTAATGATTCTTATTAACATAGCAATCTTTCCATCTATTTCCGCTTCTAATAACCACTTTTTCTACGGCATACTGTACCTTAATTTTCCTTTCCATTTGTTAAATTTAGAACTGTCCTCAAGCCGAAGGTTGGTTCGAACATCACAGTGCTCTTTCACCTGATGGTGGTTTTATTGTAATACTCGCCAAGTATCTGAAAATTCATTAGCTACAACCAAGAGCCGAGAATACGATTTAATATTATAAATAGCCTAAAAATTGCTTGGACGAGTTTATATATTTCTAACAAATGCTTTAATAAATGTAATTCATCTTATCAAAAGGTGGTGCTGTAATTGATCTCAGTGCATGTTGCTTTGTCACGTAATTGTTTAACAGGTGAGTTCCTAAACTGCTGCAGTGTCAACATGTTCTTGACAGTTGTCCAGAAATCTTGAACGACAACAAATCCTATTTTTACACTTACCACGGCGAGCTATTAGTTCGGTCGCTCTGGCTACTGTAATATATGTTTAGATGACAACGTCGTAGTTTACAAAGAAAGTATATCTTGAAGTAGTAAGTTGGATACTGTATATGGTAGTCTGTTTTACTGGTTCAAACAGTATACATTAGTCCCATTATTGTGAGGGTACAGCTGAACTCTCGGCATACCCCTGTGGATATCAGTATGATACGCATCGGTTGGACTTCTCGATAGTAAGATGGCTCAACATGAACTCATATACATCTAATGGAAAAGATATCTCGCAAGGGATAACTAATAGGACAGTGGTGCCCCAAGCAAACACGAAGAAATGCGTGCTGCACCTCACTAAACATAATAAACATCACAAACGTTGTACTCGATGCTCTTGATAAAGATGAGTGTGTTACGGTCATATTTTTGGATCTTTCTAAGGCGTTTGATACAGTCGACCACAAGATTTTATTAAGTAAATTAGAAGAATTAGGAATAAGAGGGGGTAGCTAATGACTGGTTTCGATCATACCTAACAGATAGGGTACAAAGAGAAGAGATAACACATACCTCAAATAGATGTAAACATTTAGTAAAACACTTACCAGAATCAAAATACTTTAATGTAAGGGTTCCGCAAGGTAGCATATTACGACCAATACTGTTCCTAATATACATCAATGACTTTCCCAGTAGTGTTACTCATGATGAAAAATTCTCTTCGCTAATGACAGCAATATTATAGTCACTGAGAAAACAAGAGAACTCCTTGCCGAGAAAGCAACTAAAACTCTCAAGGAAGTTTGATTGGTCAATAAGCAATAAAGTTGAAATGTCCCCTTAGAAAAATTTATGAATTACTGTGCTGGTAAACCCCTTACGGTATTTGATTTTCAAACAGCTGAGCAAAACTGAACGTACTCAGGCATTTCTCTCTTTACTTATTCTGATCATCACTAAACTGACACACAATATTTTTAGCGCAACGCAATCTGACTTTCAATAATCCCTACAAAAGAATGGCCCTGACTAACATTAACCTATACCTTTCACAAATCACTTACCTCACAAAAATCTTCGTTACTCGAACTACTGCAATACAGCGAGCGCCACTACTGCCAGCTAAATAAAAGGTTCTAACTACTGAAGGCACTAACTACTTATAGGCATAGTTAGCAAATGAAAGATTTAGATAGAGAACAAACAATGTATTTACCTTAATAGTGTTCAAAAGTCATAATATATATATATGTTCATGATATCCAGTCTTACAAATTTACTGTCTCTGTCCAGATCATCCGCTCTCAAAACTCCGCCATCTCTCTCCCCACATCCACCACTGCTGGCAGCTCACCTCCAACTGCGCAACGCTACGCGCTGTTAACATCCAACTGCACACTAAAATAGAGAATATTTCAACAATGCCAACCAGCCACAGACTGCACACAGCACAGCCAGTGATTTTGATCCAGAGCGCTACATGGTGTTACCAACATAAAAACCTAAACAGCCTACTTACATAGCCCCCATGCTCCCCACAAAAAATTTTACAAATTGTTTTGGGCAGTGGCCAATACAAATTAGAAAATTTTTTTTTCATAATTAAAATAACAAAGATATCAAATGCACACACTTATTGACACAATGTTGGTCAAAAGCTAAGATTTTCTTACAGTCCATAAAGACAGTCCTGATCATTCATCACAGTAGTAATTACAGTTTTTTTCACAAAGTCTCATTAGCAAAAGGAAAATGCTCACGGAAGTAGTGGATTTCCAGGCAGTCTTGAAGAAGTAGTGTTGTCCTTCCAACGGAAAGACAGTGCTGACTCTTGACATGCAGACAGGTAATGGGCCACAACAGAGCAAACCCACAACAGAGTCATTCGAAGTTTTGAAGAATATTGGTAGGTAATCACAGAGCAGAACCACTGTAGTCCTGGCAGAGAGTATGGTATTGGTGGGCCATCAAAGGTGCAGACCCACTGCAGTCCTTGTAGAGACGGCCAGCAGCCATCTGTTGCGACTGTGCAGGTGCACAATTAACATCAAAGAGTCTTGAGGACAATATAGCAAGTCCATTAACCACCGCTTGTGCACTGACAAAGTTTTTGGAATTGTCCTTAGAACCAGCAATGCTGTTAACCAGTCCCTTGCTGAATTATTAACACATGTGCAAACACTAACAGTCCCAACTTGTCACATATTGTGCATATACTATGACCAACAGAAATTTGTGCACTGAAATGAGTGCTTACAAGTTGCTTAATTTGATGAACTGGTGTCAATTACAATTTTAAATTTATGACATGAGAATACAATTACAAAGGTACAAAATACATCATTAAAGAACATAACAATGCAGATAACATTTGTGGTGATATGGGCTTTACAAAAGAATCGAAATAAACATATACATCAGTGTTACAGGAATTATGACGTAAGTAAATACATAAGAGGTCAGAATAACTTTCGAAACATCAACTTCACACATGAGCATTAAAACAAAACAGAATCAAGAATGTCTAAACATCTGTACAAAGTAAATAACATATTATAAATGCAAATTATATTTGAGGATAACAGTATTCCTCATCATAGTGAATATAGCTGAGTATTAGAAAAATTCTACAACATAAGTCATATCAGATAAACACATAAACACAGGAAGAACACAAATACACAGGGTACACAGACACATAGTGGAATAACACAAAAGGACAGGACAGGGTTTGTTTTCAGCCTGACATTTGGTACTGCACTCCAACCCAAAACATCATTTCCTAGATGTTTCCTCTTATTTCACCTTTTTTTATATCTTCTCAATGCATTTCTTCCAATTCATCATAGCTCATTCTCTTATATAGCCTACCCCTCGTAAGCTAGCTTAAATCTACTGAGCTCATATGCTAAACTAAGGTATGAGGCAATGCAACAGCACAAAACAAATTAACACAAACAGCAATGACAAAAAATGCAAATCGGCAAAGCAAGCAGCAATAAATGTAAATTAGCAAAGCAAATGTAACATTATCACTAATATGAGCCAATGTACAGCAAAAAGAAAAATAAATCAGTAGTAAAACTGGCTTAATACAATGTAAAATTCAGTAGAACTATAACTTGCAAACAGCAGCAGCAAATGCTATACTTATACCTAAACATAACAAAGCTCAAGCAGAAAAAATATTAAAGATGGCCATGTCTAATATCTATGTCACATCTTAACACTAGAGTGATGCATCATGATAACTTACTCTAACAGACAAGTTACCAATCGTAAAAAAATTATTCATGCAATTCCTGTGAAGGGAAATGTCTATTTGTGTTCCCTTTTTTAAGAAAGTAGATCATAAAATTATTGTTTATTGTATCTGTAGACAGAAAATATTTACATTAGCACATCTATTAAATTTTATTTTAACCAATGCTGCAGTGCAGCTAGAAACTAGATATTAAACAGGCAAATATATATAAAAGGAAGGCATGAAACATCATTCACTAGCCACATGGCATTTCATAAGGCAGTGAAAATAATCTATCAACTAGAAAGACAGTAGTCATAATCAGGTGTATAGACATAAAATATTTCTCGTCATTTCATTAGGCATTTCAGTAAATATCAGAAAGTATGAGCTCAAAACTGTAATCATATGTTTCAAGTATGAGGGTGTCTACTTTAAATGCTTTCTACAAAGAAATGTCAATAGCGAGGTTAATGGCATCTCCTTTTTTTTGTTGTGCCTCTGAAAGGCACGGATTTTTTTTCCAGGTGACTGTCGCATAGCTTGGCGCCTACAGCACATTATGTCAAGGTCACTTAGCTTTCTTACCGAAATATTTATGACAGCAGTTTCCCCTACAGTGTCAATCTCATATAAAAATTTCACAGGTCGAGAATTTGCGTTACAAATGTATAGAAACTAAATCCTACAAATATAACAGCGACCAAAAAATATTCGTCGGCATTGTGATACATTCACACATTTACACACATTTCATAACTCTTAAAGTACGATTCTTGGTTTCCAACATCCTTTTTCACAAATCAGAGTCCCTAACCACTACTCATTCTTCCTTGCCTTATTACACATATACATATTCGTCGACACTTCTTCAATATTTCATCATAATAAATATGTAGCATAATCAAATTCCTCATATAGCATCAGCTTATTGATCATAAACATACCTCAACAGCATAATACACATAGTCGTCGTAATAATATCATAACACCTCAGTCAAATCTCAAAAACGTCGTAGCTTTCTGCAATAATTTCAAAACCTAAAAAAAAAATCTCTCTTCATTTCAATAGTGTCATCTACCTCAAACATTCTTTAAAAATCATGATCCCATAGGAAATACATCATTAAAAGCTCGCATAGTATCAAAATGGTTCCGAAAAAATATGAACCGTTCACAAAGTACAGACAAAATACAATTTCATAAGTATGGAGTTATCCAACTGTGTAATTGCGTAAAGATGTGTCACTGACGTAGTAAAAAAAATGTTTGTCTCTCTCAGTTAAATGATCAGATAGCTGTGTAATTATGTGTTCGAGAAATATGGTACCGGTGTGTAAAGTTGTATAAGCAAGTACCTTATTAGCTAGGGCTCCTTGTGCTTGCCAAACACATGGTACACAAAGTAGGCATGTACCCCCCTGAGGATTAAAGTAATTATTCCCTCAGGTGTTACAGATTACAGCAATGGAATGAAAGTTGTGCCACAAATTTCTCTTCTCTCCAATTATATTCAATACCTCCTCATTAGTTATGTGATCTACCCAACTAATCTTCAAATGGCTCTGAGAACTGTGGGACTTAACATCTGAGGTCATCAGTCCCCTAGAACTTACAACTACTTAAACCTAACTAACCTAAGGACATCACACACATACATGCCCAAGGCAGGATTCGAACCTGTGACCGTAGCAGTTGCGCCAACTAATCTTCAGCATTCTTCTGTAGCACCACATTTCGAAAGCTTCTATTCTCTTCTTATCTAAACTATTTATCGTCCATGTTTCACTTCCATACATGGCTACACTCCATACAATACTTTCAGAAACGACTTCCTGACACTTAAATCTATAATATTTCTAATAGTTTGATATTAGAAAAATAATTTGTTTAGATAGGTGCTTAATACATTATTTTAACACAAATGCCAAGAAACTGCCATTCAGAGAAATATACAGGATGAAAAGTATTTAAACCGACAAACACTGGGAGGTTGTAGGGGAAATCAAAACAAATATTTTTCCCTAATGTCATTTTTTCCTATGAGGAATATTTAAACCGGTAGAGGAAGATTTCTCTGGTGGCTAATTAACTAAACCAACAAACACTTTTCCAATTTTTATGACCAAGAGGCAACACATTAACACAACCCAATTTCAGTTACAGTAGAATTTCAAAAATGCTTCCATTGACACGTAAACAAAGGTTAAACCGTCGGATCATGTTCAGTCTGACACGGGGAAAAACCCCAGGAGTATCCTGAATTGTTCATGCTGCTGCTGCTACTATCCGGGCAACCAGATCCTTTTCTGACGCAACAGGAGTTGCATAGATAAGGTTGTGCATCTCTCCCCACACAAGGAAAAGTCCAGAGGGGAAATATCTAGGGATCGAGCAGGCCATGGCACAGGACCACCTCTGTCAATCCACGTTTCTGGGAACCGTCGGTCCAGGAATCGACGCACACGACGACTGAAATGTGCCGTCGCCCCGTCGTGCTGGAACCACATGTGTTGTCTTGTAGGGAGAGGGACGTCTTCCAGCAATTCTGGCAATGCTCTGGTGAGAAAATTGTAATAGTGCCTGCCATTTCATGGCCTAGGTAGCAGATACGGCCTAATTAAACAGTTCCCAACAATACCGACCCACACATTAACGAAGAACCGCACTTGATGAGCGCTAGTAACTGTAACATGTGGGTTATCCTCACTCCAAACATGCGAATTGTGCATGTTGAAGACTCCATCACGTCCGAACGTTGCTTCATCGGTAAATAACACAGAGAACGGAAATGAAGGATACATTTCACACTGTTCCAGGTACCACCGCGAAAACTGTGCTCTGGGTGGTTAATCAACTGGTTCCAGGTTGTGGACACGCTGTAAGTGAAATGAACGTAGAAACTGCTCTTGAAGGACTGTTCTTACATTCGTCTGATTCTTCCCCATGTTACGTGCAATTGCGCGAGTGCTGATTGAAGGATCCCGATCCACATGCTGCAAGACAGCTTCCTCAAATTGCAGCGTTCTTACCGTGTGACGGCGTCGCTGTCCAGGTAATCTGCTAAATGACCCGGTCTCACGCAGACGTTGGTACACAGCAGCAAAGGTCGTATGATGCGGGATACGACGATTAGGATATTGTTGTTGATAAACCCGCTGTGCAGCTCGTCCGTTGTGGTGCGTTACGTAGTATGCACCAACCATATCAGTGTACTCACTCCAGGTGTATCGCTCCATTAGTAAACACAGACAATGCACTACTACACTGGTGGACATCAGTCGCCTACAACTGAAGATCGTAATACGGCCTCTAACAGCTGAAAAGCGTAATATGGCCTCCACCGGTTTAAATAATCCTCATAGGAAAAAATGACATTAGGGAAAAGTAGTTGTTTTGATGTCACCTACAACCTCCCAGAGTTTGTCGGTTTAAATACTTTTCACCCTGTATACTTTACAAAGCATTAATCTTAAAAGTCGAAATCGACTTGTGTCGTGCAGTGATTTAAGAACTTTAATAGCCACAGGATTTCACGATTTTGAGAACGTCTTAACTTATTACATGTACGCTGATGTGACAAAGGTCATGGGGTACCTCCCAATGTCGTGCTGGACCTCCTTTTGCCCAGTATAGAGCGGCAACTCAACGCGGCATGGACTCAACAAGTCGTTGGATGTCGTCTGCAGAAATATTGAGGCATACTGCCTCTACAGCCATCTACAATGCGAAAACTAACCTCTTGATTATGTCAAATAAACGTTCGATGGAATTCATGTCGGGCGATCTGGATGGCCGTTCACTCCAACTGTCCAAAGTTGCTGCACTACCCGGGGAAAACGAGATCCGACATAACTCTAGGTGTCTCATGACTTCTGTCAGTTCTATGTATTGTTTCATTCATGCTCTTTTTTTAATCCAGATCCCACTTCATTTTCATGGAGAGAAGTCTTCCGAAGTGAGAGTGATTTCAGGTGTGCCGCAGGGGAGTGTCGTAGGACCGTTGCTATTCACAATATACATAAATGACCTTGTGGATGACATCGGAAGTTCACTGAGGCTTTTTGCGCATGATGCTGTGGTATATCGAGAGGTTGTAACAATGGAAAGTGGTACTGAAATGCGGGAGGATCTGCAGCGAATTGACGCATGGTGCAGGGAATGGCAATTGAATCTCAATGTAGACAAGTGTAATGTTCTGCGAATACATATACTCCTGGAAATGGAAAAAAGAACACATTGACACCGGTGTGTCAGACCCACCATACTTGCTCCGGACACTGCGAGAGGGCTGTACAAGCAATGATCACACGCACGGCACAGCGGACACACCAGGAACCGCGGTGTTGGCTGTCGAATGGCGCTAGCTGCGCAGCATTTGTGCACCGCCGCCGTCAGTGTCAGTCAGTTTGCCGTGGCATACGGAGCGAGCTCCATCGCAGTCTTTAACACTGGTAGCATGCTGCGACAGCGTGGACGTGAACCGTATGTGCAGTTGACGGACTTTGAGCGAGGGCGTATAGTGGGCATGCGGGAGGCCGGGTGGACGTACCGCCGAATTGCTCAACACGTGGGGCGTGAGGTCTCCACAGTACATCGATGTTGTCGCCAGTGGTCGGCGGAAGGTGCACGTGCCCGTCGACCTGGGACCGGACCGCAGCGACGCACGGATGCACGCCAAGACCGTAGGATCCTACGCAGTGCCGTAGGGGACCGCACCGCCACTTCCCAGCAAATTAGGGACACTGTTGCTCCTGGGGTATCGGCGAGGACCATTCGCAACCGTCTCCATGAAGCTGGGCTACGGTCCTGCACACCGTTAGGCCGTCTTCCGCTCACGCCCCAACATCGTGCAGCCCGCCTCCAGTGGTGTCGCGACAGGCGTGAATGGAGGGACGAATGGAGACGTGTCGTCTTCAGCGATGAGAGTCGCTTCTGCCTTGGTGCCAATGATGGTCGTATGCGTGTTTGGCGCCGTGCAGGTGAGCGCCACAATCAGGACTGCATACGACCGAGGCACACAGGGCCAACACCCGGCATCATGGTGTGGGGAGCGATCTCCTACACTGGCCGTACACCACTGGTGATCGTCGAGGGGACACTGAATAGTGCACGGTACATCCAAACCGTCATCGAACCCATCGTTCTACCATTCCTAGACCGGCAAGGGAACTTGCTGTTCCAACAGGACAATGCACGTCCGCATGTATCTCGTGCCACCCAACGTGCTCTAGAAGGTGTAAGTCAACTACCCCGGCCAGCAAGATCTCCGGATCTGTCCCCCATTGAGCATGTTTGGGACTGGATGAAGCGTCGTCTCACGCGGTCTGCACGTCCAGCACGAACGCTGGTCCAACTGAGGCGCCAGGTGGAAATGGCATGGCAAGCCGTTCCACAGGACTACATCCAGCACTCTACGATCGTCTCCATGGGAGAATAGCAGCCTGCATTGCTGCGAACGGTGGATATACACTGTACTAGTGCCGACATTGTGCATGCTCTGTTGCCTGTGTCTATGTGCCTGTGGTTCCGTCAGTGTGATCATGTGATGTATCTGACCCCAGGAATGTGTCAATAAAGTTTCCCCTTCCTGGGACAATGAATTCACGGTGTTCTTATTTCAATTTCCAGGAGTGTAGAAAGAAAGATCCCTTATCATTTAGCTACAATATAGCAGGTCAGCAACTGGAAGCAGTTAATTCCATAAATTATCTAGAAGTACGCATTAGGAGTGATTTAAAATGGAATGATCATATAAAGTTGATCGTCGGTAAATCAGATGCCAGACTGAGATTCATTGGAAGAATCCTGTTGAAATGCAATCCGAAAACAAAGGAAATAGGTTACAGTACGCTTGTTCGTCCACTGCTTGAATACTGCTCAGAAATGTGGGATCCGTACCAGAGAGGTTTGATAGGAGAGATAGAGAAGATCCAACGGAAAGCAGCGCGCTTCGTTACAGGATCATTTAGTAATTGCGAAACCTTTACGGAGATGATAGGTAAACTCCAGTGGAAGGCTCTGCAAGAGAGATGCTCAGTAGCTCGGTACGGGCTTTTGTTGAAGTTTCGAGAACATACCTTCAGCGAGGGGTCAAGCAGTATATTGCTCCCTCCTACGTATATCTCGCGAAGAGACCATGAGTATAAAATCAGAGAGATTAGAGCCCACACAGAAGCATACCGACAATCTTTCTTTCCACGAACAGTACGAGACTGGAATAGAAGGGAGAACCGATAGAGGTACTCAAGGTACCCTCCGCCACACACCGCCAGGTGGCTTGCGGAGTATGGATGTAGATGTAAATAGTCATTTCTACTTCAAGTGTTTCGCCTTGGATAGTGAGAATTCTTAGTAATAAGAAAGGCTAATCTATTTCTTTTATACGTTCCATCATTCTAAAGGTTACCGAATTGTTGTCCTGATAGTTTCCATCGCGCACTTCTTTCCTTATATATACGAAGTATGTGAAAAAGTAAGGAGGCTGACAACTCTGTGAGCGATCTGACAACGCTGTATTTTACTTAGTGGACAAGTGTGTTCATCCCTTCCAGATGCTCAATCCGAGTTTCAGCTCTGTACAGCCATCACGTGACGTTTGAGAGCGCTGTCAGTAAAATTGCGTTTTTGTTCTGTTACGAAAATGGAGCAGCGCAGTTTAGAGCAACATGATGCCATCAAGTTATACGTTAAACTTTGAGAATCCGCGAGTGCAACCCTTTATATGTTGAAAAAGGCCTATGGGAAAGATCCATTATGTAGAGTAAAAGTTTTTCGCTGGTACAAATCGTTTTTGGAAGGCAGAGAACACGTTGAAGATGAACCGCGCTCTGGAGTCCTTCAACTTCAAAAAAATGTCGTAAACGTCGAATGTTTGCATGCTCTTGTGAGATTGTTCCTCGGGAGCAAACTGTGAAGCAAGCGTTTTACGTAGATGTCCTTGAAAGGACCAGGAAATAGGTGAATCGAGTGAGACCGGACGTTGCAGACAAGTGGATGCTGCATCTTGATAATGCCCCATGTCACACGACCACTTCCAGCACCGAATTTTTGACCTCAAAAGGTTTCCTGTTGTTCCAGCACCCCCCCCCTCCCCCCACTCCTGTTTATCTGTTCTGAGACCGTGTGACTTCTTTCTGGAAACGACTTCACCGGTGTGTAAGTAACGAAGGGGACAAGATGGCTGTTCGTAAAAACTTTGATAGGTAAAATATCAATCTCATTACTTTTCTCACACACCTCGTTATTTGACAAATATATATTTCTTACAGGTGGGATGTCTTGCAACTTCTGGTCGCCGTTTATTACTGCCTGTTTATGTGTTTGCACCCTACTTTGCTTGTGTACCAACTTTTCACTACGTGGCTTGGCATATTTTTGTATATGACATGATATTTTCCTATTTTCTTTTCAACCTAATAAATAATTCATTTTGATGCTATACTTGTATTATACACAGTTCTACCTTAAACTATTTTACATTACAGTTAATTATCATAATTTTCTACTACTACTTTTTGCTTTTCATACACTACTTTTTACACCATCCCTATTACATCTTTATAATATTTCTTATTTTCGATTTCTTGCTAAAAGTGTTTCATGTCTGATACGTTGATTAAGTAGGTTTGCTACATCCCGTGACCGTGGCACCACTGTGTGCTGCAGTGGTCTTAATAGACCTGATGCGTTCATATATCAGTTCTGTAACCGAATTCCAGTTCCCCATGACTATTAATTTTTCGTCTCCCTTAACTATCGGAATAATTTATTTTATCGCATCATACATTTCTTCAACCTCTTGATCATCTACGGAGCTAGTTGTTACTTAAACTTGTACTACTGTGGTAGGCGTGGGCGTCGTGTCTATCTTGGTTACAATAATTTCGTTCACCACGCTGTTCATAGTAGTTTATCGGCGTTCCAAATTTTTTTTATTCATTATTAAACCAACTCCTGCATTACCCCTATTTGACTTTGTATTTATAACCCTGTATGCACCTGACCAGAAGTCTTGTTCCTCCTGCCACCGAACGTCACTAATTCCCACTATATCTAACTTTAACATATCCATTTACATTTTAAAATTTTCTAACCCACCTGCCTGATTAAGGTCTGTAACTACTGTGTTCGTATTGTTTTTAGTTCATAATTATTTGCTTGTATCTATTTGATGTGACAGTTTTATGTTATTATTGAACTTATTTTATGCTTAATTGTTCCAATTTTTTTGTAGCCATATAGGGACATGAAGAAGACGCTACTGAGGCGTTGAAACTAGTAGCCTAAATAAAGTTTTCAAAAGTAACGGCTAATGGTTTATATTTTTACAACAGTTAGACCATCCACTGTTCCTCACTTCTTATTTCTATGATGGATTTACGGTTAAACATCACTCAAATCTCATTGCTGAGCGAGAAACCCGGTGCATACTCTCCCCCTACATAAATAATATAGCTGGCCTCACTACTACCTAATTTTTGTGATTGCTGTGAAGAGCATATCGAAGCATCGTGTCAAATTAACGTCTGTTGCATGCCACCTCATGATGTTTTAATTTTAATGCCAAACAGTGCGACAGGCTTAAAATCTCGACCAGTAAATTCCTGTTCTTCCCAGGCAAAAGCTGTTACAAAATTTAATGACTCAGTGTTTCTGATTAAAAATGTGCTATAGCGATGATTACTTAAATATAAACGTTTTAATATGTTTTTAGAACGTACAAAAAGGATAAAATAATTTCTTCTAGCCTCATACAGGTTCCTAACCCCATGCAGATAGTCCTGGTAATTTGCGCTTGTGTATTTCGATAGCTATGGCAATATTCGCAAAATTTAAAACGGGAAAGGTGGCACGCATGAAATAGATAATTAATCCACAGATAGTTCACGTAAGTCACTAACAGGTTTACTGCACTGCGAATAATATGAACTGTTGTGTAACTTTTCCCAGGACAGCCACTCTCTTCTCTACTTTGTATTATTGTTGCATGCGCTCCAAGTTTCTCGTTTCAGATGCTGTAAGTTTTGTGGTATCTATTAAAAATTCACTACCACAACTTTTCAAAACAGTCTATAAGTGGTTGGGGATTTGTAAGTGCTGGGAGATATTATTTTATACTTTTTAGTCCGTTTTAAAAACGTGTTATATTACAAAGATTTTTTAAAATAATTATTTACTGCTTTTTAGTCGTGTGCGTGAAATTTTTTCACTCGATTTTAAACATTCTGACGAGATTACAACAAAGATGTATGGTAAATTTCAGGTATATTTGAGTTTCTCTTCACCTGACTCATTCACATTGCTTCCTCCTATGCACAGATCGCGAAAAGAGCGTGAAGGTAAAAATGAGATATAATCTAGCTTACACAGAGGCTTAGCATCAATCGTCCTTTCGGCGAAACGTTCGAAACTGGAACAGAAAAAGGGGGAAATAGCAGTGGTGCCCCAAGTTCCCTCTGCCATACACTAGACGAGAAAGCTGCGTTGTCACCCAGTTCCGATCTACGTCTCTAGCTTATCGGGAAGTTACATTAAAATCATTTGCAAAATTTGCACCGAGTAGACAAGAAATCGACCTAATAAGAATGTGTTAAAAAGTCACTCTGCCTTTGATTTCTTAGTCTCTTGTGTAATTTAAGTTAGTATATCTGGGTGCCGATATAGAATCAAGTGTGACTCCTGAATGAAGCTAAGCCATGTCTCCGCAATATCCTTTCTTCCTGGAGTGCTGGTTCTGCAAGGTTCGCAGGAGAGCTTCTGTGAAGTTTGGAAGGTAGGAGACAAGGTACTGGCGGAATTGAAGCTGTGAGGACGGGGTGTGAGTCGTGCTTGGGTAGCTCAGTTGGTAGAGCACTTGCCCGCGAAAGGCAAAGGTTCCGAGTTCGAGTCTCGGTCCGGCACACAGTTTTTATCTGCCAGGAAGTTTCAAGTGCGATTCCTCTCCTACGGCAGGTTCGCACTGTGGTTCAGTAGGTCGAGGGTTCAAATGGCTCTGAGCACTATGGGTCTCAACTGCTGAGGTCATTAGTCCCCTAGAACTTAGAACTAGTTAAACCTAACTAACCTAAGGACGTCACAAACATCCATGCCCGAGGCAGGATTCGAACCTGCGACCGTAGTGGTCTTGCGGTTCCAGACTGCAGCGCCTTTAACCGCACGGCCACTTCGGCCGGCTTTCAGTAGGTCGACTTGTTAACTTCGAAATTAGCTGCTGAGCAGACTACATACCTGGAAACAGGTGTCGTAGCTGGTAGGAGTTTCGTGTGACAGCCGGTCCTGAACGAAGAAGTTCGCGGTTGCCGAGAGGCAAGTTCTGCTAGCCTCTGGCGCGCGCAGCATTTCTGCCATCCTAGCACGCAACACAGGTAACTAAACGAGCACTGCGCTCGTAGTCATGTTTATTACTGGCCAGAGAAGACGTACTGAATATATCAGTAGTTACTATTATTTCTTTCGTATTCAGACTAAATTTTCCATAATGAATAATGAGTAATTTGAGACTTTGAATCCAGCTGACGGTGGCTGTTGACTGGAGTATTTGCAGGGCGAACAACCCAGTAGCAGAAAAAAAAGTTAAATTACTGGCTACAATCAAATAAGGGAGTGAATAGCAGTTTTACAGTAGAAAAAGCGCAGCCCTTTTATACTTTGTGTACGCGATACTACCGACATCTACATATGTGTATATCGCTATACCATGACTTTTGTCGCCTCAATGTAGATTGGTACATGCGACTGTAAGAAATATATTAATCAATTTGATAACGAACGTGATGTTATGTAGCAAAGGAACGAACTCAGAACTAAGGAAGATCATGTAAAGGATCTATGTATCGAACTTTTAATGGTACTTCGTTGTCAATCTGATAATAAAATGTTTTATATTAGGTAATTTTTAGTGCATACCTCATTTCTACCGAATTATGACTATAATCTTAATGATATTTAAAATACGGTACCTCATATGTATGTAGAGTGCATTTTTTTCCAATTAAGCCCTAGACTGATGCTTTAGATGATGTTCCTTCATTCTGAGTCATCTCTCTCGGTATTTCACGGACTGTAAGACGCTACAGACTGTACGACGCACCTTATTTTTTAAGCATTTTTTAAGTAACATTTTTACTATTTTGTTATTAGATTGCAAAGCCAGACTAAAAAAATTCTTTGTGTATAAAACCGAACTGGCCTTCAAAATCTCTGAATATCGTTCCTTTCTTTTTCTTCTTCTTCTTCCTCTTCCTCTTCGTCGTCATCGTTGTCCTCTTCACTACCATCGAGAGCGTTATTTATGCCACCTTGAAAGACTGAACACGACTGTTTTATCCACTGACACATCTGTTTGATTGTAGGTCGTATTAAAGCTCCAATCGGCGTGAATTCGTGTTGGGTTTCATTTATCATACATTTGCGCCATTCCTCTCTCACATATACATTAAATGGTCTGTTTACTGAGATATGAAGATGTTGCAATTGTGGAGTAAGTCCACCGGGAATAACAACAAGCTGTGTGTTTCCCCTCTCAATTACTCTTTCACAGACTTCTTCAAATGACTACTAAACAGATCTATCGCAAGAAGAGTACTCTCCTTCAATAAAACACCTTTCTTTCTCTTCCAGACTCTGTTAATTTATAATTTGATACCAGTCTCGTCCATCCAAACTCAGTTATTTACAACACCTGGCGATATTGCAGGAGGTTTTGGCATTGTTTTGGGCTTGAAAATGATCACTCGATTAAGCAGCGTTAGCGCAACATGAAGGGACAACAGTGTAGTGCATTTTTCCATGTCCACTTGTTTTTATAGTTACACTTGTAGCACCTTTCATGGCAACAGTTCTGTTACTCGGCACATCAACTGTCAAAGGAGCTCCGTCTATATTCGCTATTTGGCTTGGTTCCAAACCGGTTTTCTTTCGACGTTGAATAATAAAGCGATGGAAAGATAAGATTTTCTCATCATGCTCTTGTGGGATTTTCTGAGATGTTTTGATTTTGGATTGCAAGCTAATTCCATGGCGCTTCATAAACCTGTAGCATCAACCAACTCCACCCTTAAAGTCTGCTAAATTTCCACTGTAGCGCTACCTGACAAGCGTGTACTTGAATGATTTTTGTATTAATTCCGATGCCTTTTGAATGTGTCCTCCAATCCATTTCAATACATCTTCTAGTTTTGGCCATTATGCATTCAGTCCTCTGTTTGCACATGTAGTCTTCCTCATTTTTTCACTTCTTCTTTCCTAGCCCGCCAATCGCGAATGCTTTTTTTTCTTTTGGCGGAGGACCGAAATGCTGCTCAGCTGCTCTACTTCCATGCTCTTCGGCATATGCTATTGCTTTAAGTTTATAGCCCGCATATGAACACCTTTTATTTCTTTCCATTATGAAACTAGCTACTAACAAAAATACTGTACTATTACCGAAAACGCAAAGCATTTTCAGTTCAATTTCACTGGAACCGTAGACTGCAACGACGCATCATAGACTAGACAGTGTCTGGGTTCGTGATGATGGGGCGGGAGGGAGAACCCGCAACTCTTGTTCGTCGCATCGGTGTACTGTTGCTGCCAATTGAATCCAGTGTTGCCAGGTAGAGACAGGTTGCCCGCGGCATCGAATATATGACCATTGTTAAGACTTGCTGGAATTTTGGATCAAACATTGGATATTTTTATATTAATTTCGAGTATAAGACGTACCTGAACTTTGGAGGCAATTTTTCGAAGAAAATACAGTACACACCATCACGTTTGTTAGTAAGTTGATATAGTGTCTCAAGTCTTTCTTATAGTTGCATATATCAGTCCATTCCTTCGTTCTTGCCCTTTCTTGTCTGAGCGCTTATTTTAACCCAATTCCCACGTCATTTTCCTGTTCATTTCTACTCAGGTGTTGTTTTCCCTCCGATAGCTCATATTCTCAATAATAAAGTAGACCAATCCATTTTTCAAGACATTCCAGCATTTTAAAAGTTAACGATTGTTGTCTTATTAGTTTCCTTCCGTATTTTTTTCTTGTATAACTTGACAAGAAGTTCCATACCTTTCTTACAGATGGGATGTTTTTGCAACTTAGTGGGCGCTGTTACTTACTGCCTGTTTACCTACATGTATACCAAATTGTATGTTTTCGCGACATAGTTTGGGATATTTTTGTACATGACATGATCTTATCCTATTCTCTTTTCATCCTGAGAAGTAATTCATTTTGATGGTACACATACATTATCCACAACGCTACCTTAAACTGTTTTACATTGCGGTTAATTATCATCATTTTGTACTACTGTTACTACCAGTACTGTTGTTGTTGTGATCTTCAGCCCAGAGATCGGTTTGATGCAGCTCTCCATGCTACTCTATCCTATGCAAGCTTCTTCACCTACGAGTAACTACTGCAACCTACATCCTTGTGCATCTGCTTGGCGTATTCATCTTTTGGTCTTCCTCTACGATTTTTACCCTACACGCTTGCCTCCAGTAATTAATTGGTGATCCCTTAATGCATCACAAGGTATACTATCAACCGATCTCTTCTTCCAGTCAAGTTATGCCACAAATTCCTCTTCTCCCCAATTCTGTTCAGTACCTCCTCATTAGTTACAGATCTACCCATCTAATCTTTAGCATTCTTATGTAGCACCACATTTCGAAAGCTTGCATTCTCTTCTTTTGGTAATTTTCATACCTGTCGACATCTGCTTTCTTTGGGATTGGGATTATTATATTCCTCTTGAAGTCAGAGGGTATTTTACCTGTCTCATACATCTTGCTCACCACATTGTGGAGTTTTGACATTGCTGGCTCTCCCGAGGCTATCAGTAGTTCTAATGGAATGCTGTCTACTGCCGGAGCCTTGTTTCGACTTAGGTCTTTAAGTGCGCTGTCAAATTCTTCACGCAGTATCATATCCCCCATTTCATCTTCATCTACATCCTCTTCAATTTCTACAATATTGCTCTCAAGTACATCGCCCTTGTATAGACCCTCTATATACTCTTCCACCTTTTTGCTTTCCCTTCTTCGCTCAGGACTGGTTTTCCATCTGACCTCTTGATATTCATGCAGGTGGTTCTCTTTTCCCCCAATGTCTCTTTAATGTACCTGTAGGCAGTATCTATCTTACCCCTAGTGATATATGTCTCTACATCCTTACATTTGTCCTCTAGCCATCCCTGCTTAGCCATTTTGCACTTCCTGTCGATGTCATTTTTGAGACGTTTGTATTCCTTTTTGCCTGCTTCATTTACTGCATTTTTATATTTTCTATTTTCATCAATTAAATTGAATATATCTGCTGTTACCGAAGGATTTCTACTAGCTCTCGCCTTTTTACCCACTTGATCCTCTATTGCCTTCACTATTTCATCTTTCAAAGCTATACATTCTTCTTCTACCGTATTTCTTTGCCCTGGTCTTGTCAATCGTTCCCTAATTCTCTCTCTGAAACACTCTACAGCTTCTCGGTCTTTCAGGTTTTCAGGTCCCATGTCCTTAAATTTCCACCTTTTTGCAGTTTCTCCAGTTTTAATCTACAATTCATAACCAATAAACTGTGGTCAGATTCCACATTTGCCCCTGGAAATGTCTTACAATTTAAAACCTGGTTCCTAAATCTCTTTCTTACCATTATATAATCTCTCTGAAATATTTCAGTGTCTCCAGGCCTCTTCCACCTATACAACCTTCTTTCATGATTCTTAAATCAAGTGTTAGCTATGATTAGGTTATGCTCCGTGGATAATTCTACCAGGCGGCTTCCTCTTTCATTGCTTACCTCCAGTCCATATTCACCCACTACTTTTCCAGCTCTTCCTTTTTCTACTACCGAATTCCAGTTGCCCATGACTATTAAATTTTCGTCTCCTTTAACTATCTGAATTATTTCTTTTATCGGATCATACATTTCTTCAATCTCTCGATCATCTGCAGAGCTAGTTGGCATATATACTTGTACTACTGTGGTAGGCGTGGGCTTCATGTCTATCTTGGCTACAATAATGCGTCCACTACGCTGTTCGTAGTAGCTTACCAGCGTTCCTATTTTTTTTATTCATTATTAAACCAACTCCTGCATTAACCGTATTCGATTTTGTATTTATAATCCTGTATGCACCTGACCGGAAGTCTTGTTCCTCCTGCCACCGAACTTCACTAATTCCCACCATATCTAACTTTAACCTATCCACCTGCCTGATTAAGGGATGTGACAAAAGTATTTATGGAACAAAATAACATCCCTTCACAAATCTTGCACGGGTGGGAGGCGGAGGGGGGGGGGGGGGGGGCGGAGGAGAAGGGTTATATTGTGTGTTTAAAGTGACCCCAATTAACAGTCAAATAGCGTCGATGCCACTGAACTGTTGACCGGTGTATTGCTGTCAGCGTTGCCGGTGTGATAGCCGCACAGGACAACTCGATAGTTTCTCGTAGCTCGTTCAGCTGATTTGGCTTCTGTCGATCAACTTCATTTTTCGAGGTCCCCCGCGGTAGAAGACAAGAGGTGTAAGATCTGGAGCTTCTTTTCGACCTGTCCATCGTCCAGGTAGATTTTCATCCAAGTAGGCGCTGACAAATCTGTGTTAATGAGGCGAAGCGCCATCTTGTTGTAGGTAAAATGTTTCATTACCAAACACCTCTCGGATGGCAGGCAAAACCGATGTTTGCAGCGTATGAAGATACACGTCACCAATTACGGTACCTTCTAAGAAGAATGGTCCTGTCTAACGGCGCAATAACAGACCACACCACACATTAACACCCAGTAGATTAACATGTTGGTCCACGTGTACGTTAGGGTTTTCAGGATTCCAGTACACGTAGTTGTAGCTGTTCACAGTACCGTTCAGTTTGAATTGTGTCTCGTCAGACCAGATAACTATCACCGAAAACCGTTCGTCTTCGCGAAGCATGCCTCCAAATCACTCGCAGCACTCCATCCTTCGATCCGGGTCGTCCTCGTTCATAGGGTGCAGCTATCACGGAATGTACACTTTCCACTTTGCAGCCTTCAGAATTCGTCATACGCCTGATCGGCTTACTCCGCTTTCACGTGCACTCTGCTTATCAGATTTTTTTGAGGGGACGTAGTAAAATGTTGCAACGTAGCGGTGCTGGAAGGTGGACCTGTTGATGTTTCTTGTCGGACAAACCTTTCCTTATGCACAACCTGAACAAGACCGTCGGCTTCAAATTTATACCGAATACGTGTTGGTGGCTGAGTTCCGTACACATTACGCCATTGCCATTGTACACCTCCCCCCCCCCCCCCAAAAATCATGTTTTTGTATTTTCAGTACCACTTCACAAAGACCTTGCGCTGCTCAAACGACAGTCTTACTTCATTCATTACTGCACTGTCATCTGCTGGAAAACGCGCGCCATATCTTTTGAGAAAACAATTGAGTGGGCTGTTGTTGTCGTGGTCTTCAGTCCAGAGACTGGTTTGATGCAGCTCTCCATGCTACTCTATCCTGTGCAAGCTTCTTCATCTCCCAGTATCTACTGCAACCTACAGCTTTCTGAATCTGTTTAGTGTATTCATCTCTTGGTCTCCCTCTACGGTTTTTACCCTCCACGCTGCCCTCCAATACAAAATTCGTGATCCCTTGATGCCTCAGAATATGTCCTACCAAGCGTCAAGTTGTGCCACAAATTTATCTTCTCCCCAATTCTATTCAATACCTCCTCATTAGTTATTTGATCTAAGCATCTAAGAATCTTCAGCATTCTTCTGTAGCACCACATTTCAAAAGCTTCTATTCTCTTCTTGTCTAAACTATTTATCGTCTACGTTTCACTACCATACATGGCTACACTCCATACAAATAATTTCAGAAACGACTTCCTGACGCTTAACTCTATACTCGATGTTAACAAATTTTTCTTCTTCAGAAACGCTTTCCTTGCCATTGCCAGTCTACACTTTATATCCTCTCTACTTCGACTATCATCAGTTATTTTGGTCCCCAAATAGCAAGACTCCTTTATTACTTTAAGTGTCTCATTTACTAATCTAATTCCCGCAGCATCACCCGATTTAATTCGACTGCATTCCATTATTCTCGTTTTGCGGTTGTTGACGTTCATCTTATATCCTCCTTTTAAGACACTGTTCATTCCGTTCAGCTGCTCTTCCAAATCCTTTGCTGTCTCTGACAGAATTACAATGTCATCGGCGAACCTCAAAGTTTTTATTTCTTCTCCATAGATTTTAATTCCTACTCCGAATTTTTCTTTTGTTTCCTTTACTGCTTGCTCAATACACAGATTGAATAACATCTTGGATAGGCTACAACCCTGGCTCATTCCCTTCCCAACCACTGCTTCCCTTTCATGCCCCTCGACTCTTATAACTGCCATCTGGTTTCTGTACAAATTGTAAATTGCCGTGCTCCCTGTATTTTACTCCTGCCACCTTCAGAATTTGAAAGAGAGTATTCCAGTCAACATTGTCAAAACCATTCTCTATGTCTACAAATGCGAGAAACGAAGGTTTGGCTTTCCTTAATCTATTTTCTAAGATACGTCGTAGGGTAAGTATTGCCTCACGTGTTTCAATATTTCTACGGAATCCAAACTGATCTTCCCCGAAGTCGGCTTCTACCAGTTTTTCCATTAGTTTGTAAAGAATTCGTGTTAGTATTTTGCAGCCGTGGCTGATTAAACTGATAGTTCGGTAATTTTCACATCTGTCAACACTTGCTTTCTTTGGGATTGGAATTATTGTGTTCTTCTTTAAGTCTGAGGGTATTTCGCCTGTCTCATACGTCTTGCTCACCAGATGGTAGAGTTTTGTCTGGGCTGGCTCTCCCAAGGCTATCAGTAGTTCTAATGGAATGTTGTCTATTCCCTGGACCTCGTTTCGACTTAGGTTTTTCAGTGCTCTCTCACTCTTCACGCAGTATCGTATCTCCCATTTCATCTTCGTCTACCTCCTCTTGCATTTCCATAATATTGTCCCCAAGAACATTGCCCTAGTATGGAACCTCTATATACTCCTTCAACCTTTCCCCTTTCCCTTCTTTACTCGTGATGACTGGGTGTTGTGTGCTGTCCTTAGGTTAGTTAGGTTTAAGTAGTTCTAAGTTGTAGCGGACTGATGACCATAGATGTTAAGTCCCATAGTGCTCAGAGCCATTTGAACCTTCTTCACTTAGAACTGGGTTTCCATCTGAGCTCTTGATATTCATGCAAGTGGTTCTCTTTTCATCAAAGGTCTCTTTAATTTTCCTGTAGGCAGTATCTATCTTACCCCTCGTGATATACGCCTCTACATCCTTACATTTGTCCGCTAGCCATCCCTGCTTTGCCATTTTGCACTTCCTGTCGATCTCATTTTTGAGACGTTTGTATTCCTTTTTGCCTGCTTCATTTACTGAATTTTTGTATTTTCTCCTTTCATAAATTAAATTCCGTATGTCTTCTGTTACCCGAAAATTTCTATGAGCCCTCCTCTTTTTACTACATGATTCTCTATTGCCTTCACTATTTCGTCTCTCAAAGCTACCTATTCTCCTTCTACTGTATTTCTTTCCCCCATTCACGTCAATCGTTCTCTAATGCTCTCCCTGAAACTCTCTACAACCTCTGGTTCTTTCAATTTATCCAGGTCCCATCTCCTTAAATTCCCACATTTTTGCAGTTTCTTCAGTTTTAATCTACAGTTCATAACCAATAGATTGTGGTGAGAGTCCACATCTGCCCCTGGAAATGTCTTACAATTTAAAACCTGGTTCCTAAATCTCTGTCTTACCATTACATAGTCTATCTGACACCTTCCAGTATCTCCAGGCTTCTTCCATGTATACAGCCTTCTTTCATGATTCTTCAACCAAGTGTTAGCTATGTTTAAGATATGCTCCGTGCAAAATTCTACAGGCTATCGCGAAAATTTGCAACGTTGTGTCATTTTGTTTCAGGGATATTAGCCATCAAAGATTATCTACATTATTCTACACCCCTTTGTGTTTCTACAACTGAATGTTGTCTGTTTGTGAGAAGATCCTGCCGTGTCTGGTACAACGAGAACTGCATACCAGTATGTGCCGGAATCTGACAGCGGTAGGACTGCGGCTGTAAAGGCTGCCGTTACGGAGTAGGCTTGCTTGCAGGAAGGCCTGTACCCATAAAGACAGTAAGAGTACGTTTGGAGCCCACGGATTGCCAGTACAGCGACTACAAATTGAGGATTACGACGATGCGCAAGCAGTGGCGCACCCACCGACAATCCTGGAGACAGCAATGGTGCCACGTCGCCTTCTCAGACGTGTCCCAGTTCGGCTTGCTGCATCACGATGGCCGTGTCCACGTGCGTAGGCTCGGAGGAGAATGGACGTTGCCGGGTTGTGTTCGTCATAGTCAAACGCGCCCAGCAAATGGCCTGATGCCGTAGAGCGCCATTCGCCGTACAAACTCTTATCTCCTCTCGTTCGCATGGACGGTAATTTGGACAGTAGCTGTTTCATTTCTGACGCGTTAAGGCCGGTGGCTGAACCTGTATATCTTCCTCCATCATATCTCCATCAGCATCACTGTCATCCTCATTTCCAAAAATTGATTCATTATCACTATCACTCTTCTGTTAATCTGCAAAAGCCTGATCTAGACTGTAGCCCTTGCAAAACGTATATCACCATACATGATGAATAAACTATAACACTGTCTTCCTTCCACAAAACTCAACTGCAAACTGTGAATTTGGAGTAACAATGCACGTGGATATATTTTTTATTATGAATGTCAGTTTATAAGGTGCATTGTTGCCAAGATTTATTTTCGTAACAAAACTTATATACGACACTGGAAATCACATATTGCATACCTGGCGTATTTTCTGAGCCCACTGCGAAAATTTCAAAATGTTTTACTACAAACTGTGATATAATCATAAATACTTTAATTAGTTATAATAAAAAGTCTGAGTAGCATACATGGAGGATGAGTAGTTAAACAAGCCTTGGTGGTCTAAAAAGGCCCCAGACATCAGGTGAGGCCAAATCTGGCAGTAAGTAAATTAGATCAGTGTACCCCTATTGATTAATTATTATTATTTATTTCATATAGCGTATCAAATACTCTTACTGTGATACCAAAATCATCAAATGCCAAATCTTTATTTATGTTTCTATGAAAAACAATAATTCCTTTAATCCTGAAATCGTATTTGAAATTATGCAATTTTTTGTTCATTTCACATCATAAAAGTAAATTCGATTACTTGTTTATCCTGCACTGTATGTTCTAGTCTATTGCACCTATCTAAAGCAGATGTAAGGGTGTACATACTTTTCATCAAGATTTGTTATAGTGATATAGTTATCATAATGAGACTATAAAATTTTTTCATTGTGCTGATGTTGTGGTAACATAGTTATTGAATTGTCAGAGTGCTTGAGCACTCAACTGTGGTAACAAGATTATTTAATTCATTTTCTAAGTATTGTTTGGTAACTGCATCATAACCACTTTTGGGTCTTTTAAATCTGCTAATGTTCCACCTTTTAAGCCAGTATAACTTTTAATTGTTTAAAAGTTTTGCATAATTTTTTCTGAAATTGATTAATTTAATTTTCTTTTTTTTATCAATTTTTGATTCTAATTCAGTTTTGATTTTTCTATTTTGTCCAGCGTTTTGCTCATTTATCTTTCAGCTATTAAAGAAGCCTTTAGGCTGTGTCTTGGTTCCAAAAATGTCCGTTTCCTTGATTCAGAATTTCATGAAGCTTGTAATTGTCTGACATCAGTTTTAAATAAAAAAGACACAAATGGCCACATATTACTACATTAAAATTTGAATTCTTGTCCATTACAGAACAACTCACTTGAACCAAGGTATTTAACCAGTTCTTTAGTAATATGTCCTCCAAATGAATTAAACACAAATTTCTTTTCATTATTCTTATAATAGCATTCCAATGTGTGCTGACATTATCACTTTTTTTTTTGTTTTTAGGTAGTTTATCAGTCATTAAACACCACAGAAATGATTCATTTTTAATTGTTTAGCTAATTTTTCTATATCAAAAATTGATAAAAGTTTATTATATTTTTTTGATTATGTTTTGGTATTTTTTCAGCACTTTTCTTCTCGGTAGCTAGGTTGTCCTTTTTGTTTTTCTAACTCTGCATTTTGTTTGTTTGTTTGTCATGAACTTGTTTTGCAATTGCTGCTGCTCCACTAGCTAGTAAACCAAATGCACCTAATGCTGCTGACAGAATTGCAAGAAGTCCATCATGTTTTGTTAATCCAGAACATTATTTCTTCTTTTTTAGATAGTTAGTAATTTTTTTTACAACTAGTATACCTATCGGTATAAGTCGATTAACACCAGTTTTTTATCTTCTTCTTTTTGGTGCATGTATTAAAAATTATGAATAATGTTTAATTGTTCATTATTAAGTTTAATTTTAATTGCTTTTGGTTTAATTTTGTCACTAGGTGGCAAAGTGTAGTCAATGCTGAATTTATTCATTTATATAGATTGAAATTATATTAGAATAACTATTTTTAGATAGCACTGAAACGGTGCTACCAAAATTTTTATAGCCCCCATCTATTTTCACCACCTTCTATACCCATTCTTAATTTTATTTTTCCGTACATTATTCCAATAACTGCTATAGCTGCTAATTTTTCTCCTAATTAAGCATCAGAATCATGCATTCTTTCCTTTGCAACTAACTGATGTTCCTTATCCACTTTATGTCTTCTGTATCAATCTGTATTATCTCTGTAGGCAATTCTATGTTGTTTAAGTGCTTCATCTAATGGATTTATTCCTATATCGCTATATGCTAATGTGTCACCTAGTTTATTAAAAGGTCTGCAGAATGAAAATCCTTGTTGATGCATCTCTGGCATTGGAAAATTATTAAAAACCCAATTGACAAGGCCTTTTTCATGAATTAAATTCTTCCAAAATGTATGAGGAACATTCTTGAGAAGCCTATTCAGGTTTGGTATTCCTTTTGGATTACTGATGAACAAATCACGAAATTTAATAGCTAATATTTGTGTTTCACCATCATTTTCATTGCGATAATCTTTATTTCCAACCATTTCTTCTCCACGAATTATTGCAAATCTGTCAGTTAATTCATGCACATCATTCTTCCAGGCATACTCAACTGATTTTTCAGTATTTTTTTATTAAACCTTTGCCTGTGTTCTCATCCTCACTTGAGTCTAAATCTGCAGTTAATTTTGGGAAATAGACCTCAACAAATTCATTTATCAAATTATAATATTTAATAGCTCTTTTTTATTTTTTTATTTGAGTCTTTTCAGGATATAATGTTTTTGCATGAAATAATATATCGGAATGATTTGATAAATCTACAGCATCAGATTTTGTATTCATATCATCCATAGTAATAAGTTTTTAGTTAAAAGATTCATTAATCCATCTGTAACTTTATATGTCCTTCCAATAACTTTTAATTTATCTCCATCAAATTTTACTGGTAATTTACCAACAAATTTAAGTGTATCAGCAGGCCTTAATTCAAAAACTTGATCTTTGTTGAGAAATATGGTTAATGTACTTAATATTCATTCACTGACATTTATTTATTTGACATATTTTCTTCATTTTATACCTTTTCTATTTTTAACCTGTTCTTCATATTTCTTCAATGCATCTTTCGTCTCTGATTATCTAAGCGTGTGGTTATAATAATTCCTCTTTTTTCTTTTTGTTTCGTTTAGTATTTTTTAACAACTAGTAGGTCATATTTTTGCAGGCATTTAATAAGCATAAAAACATTAACAAAACATTTTTATGTTTTTTATAATATTTCTAATTCAATCTGCCTGTGCAAGCGTCAAATAAATTTACCATCGTCTTTATGTCCCTCATAGGACCTTTCAGTGTTTCGACTGTTTTCTACAAATCGTGTTTTCCCTCCATCATTTTTACTGCGGGTCTCTTGGTTCCCAGAAGTATGTATGATATCACATCAACAGCAATAAAAGTAGATAACAGAGCTGATGAAAGCTTTCTGTGCTGTTGGCAGCAAACTGGAGTGCACGCAGTCTTATAAACTGATGAACCACCACAGTTGTCTACGTTTCCTGCTGACGGTTTACCGTCTGCCCTGAAAACACGCGGAGAAGTAGGCGAAGTGTATTGCTGACTGCAGTTTTGAGGAGGATCTGATATTTCTGCTGAAGACAGGAAATTTAAGAAATTACGTTGAGATAGCTCGTTGCATATTGCAGAGTGCACACTCTGACATAAAGATATTAGAATCTTTAAACAGCGACAAGTGATCGCTAATAAACCGTGTAAATTTTGTTTCAAGAGAGTGTTAATTTCGTCGAAAGCATAATCGTGGCCACAGTGAAGCACAATCATCCGTGTATGAAACTCGAGGTACACCACAAAAAAATATCTTCGGAATTTCCCCCTAGGAGTTAGTCTCTTTCGTTCCAGTCATGTGGTCCCAGGGGGGAAAAAGTGCGCGTTCCGACTTTAGTCCTGCGATATCTTGTGTAGATTGCACTGATGCAATGCTGCGGTGTCCTTCCAGTCTCAAGTCGGTATGATACGTGCCGCCACAGGTCACGGTAAACAGTGAAACGAGTATGACACTTTCTTGAGATATAGTTTGTGTGGCCTTGTTTGTCAGGATAAAATAAGACGAGTCGCACTCCAGAGGGTATATTTATGACATTTTTAACCGGTGTAATGACTTACATCCACTTGAAACTAAACTGCTATCGATATTATACGGAAATGTTGGCTACAAAATTTCCTCTGCGTGGCTCCACTTTTGTAAATGGATCTCCAACTACCTGAACAGTACAGTTAAGGAGTTCAAATTATATGCACGCGCATATTTGCGCGTTTGTAGTGGACGCTCATTTTTCTACCGTGCCGCAGTGCCTCACAGGAAAAATAGGTCCCTCATGAATGCAGTTCTCATAAACTATTATCTCCTCAAAAAAATGTCATCAGGGTCATCTGTAGAATTCTTTGGGAGCTATTCCGAATTGTAATCATAATTTTTTTAGAAAATTGTCAATTTTTATAAGGTAAAAATTTCCCGGAGTGTAATTTTTTTCCACGAAATGCTGCAGAAATATTCAAATTTTGTGCAGAAAACTCTAGAACTAAAACATATCCATCCAGAACTCTGAAAAATGTATATTCTTAGGCGAAATTCGGGTGCCAACTTCACCGGGCTCACAATATTCTGCAGTAATGTCCACATAGATTTGATGCATGGATATGCCATAATCGAAGATGCTCCGTTGCTGCTTGATTGACTATCTGAAGACGCGCGGAAAGCTTAGAATGTGGACACCCGGTATTACCGATAAAATGGTTCAAATGGCTCTGAGCACTATGGGACTTAACTTCTGAGGTCATTAGTCGCCTAGAACTTAGAACTAATTAAACCTAACTAACCTAAGGACTCACACACATCCATGCCCGAGGCAGGATTCGAACCTGCGACCGTAGCGGTCGCTCGGTTCCAGACTGTAGCGCCTAGAACCGCACGGCCATTCCGGCCGGCATTACCGATAAGATTTTACACACAAATATTCCCATGAGAAACCGGTGCATGTCGTCTTACATCGGCTTCTTTCAGCTTCGGATCCATTTATCTCGAGGTTCCAAAAAATACAATTGAAGAAGATAAACAGATGCCACGTGAGACAAAATGTCTGCTTTTCGAACCATCTCTCAGTGGACAATCGGACAGCGACCTTTCTGAAAGTAAAAATGACACAATCAACGAATGTTACTTTGATTTCGACTGAAAAATGTAAACTATCGAATAAGACGTTTCAATAATGCAGTTTCGACTTCATTTTCCTTATTACTGACCTTGAAATGCTTTACACCGAAAATTTTATTAGAATCCATTAAGTTTATAATTTTATTGCGCCAGATTGGATCGGCCGTTTTAAATTTTGTAATTTCAACATCTTATTTCCAAACAGGGACCCAAAGAATCTAAAAAGAACAGTTTTGTCGAATTTATTATCCATTTTTTTGTTATGTCCAGTTTTTGAAGCTAGTGGGCACACTGTGCAGCGCCCAGTTTAAAATCTTCATTGGCCATCTGTAGTTAGGCTTTCTCTGTACATGCTCGCACCACTGAAGCGGTGTATTCCCCAAAGTTTTTCTCATGACCACGTTATCTACATTCGCCTCCATACTTCATTTTTTATCCTATCGTCCCTCGTTTACATCGTATATCTTCTCATATAGTAAATTTCCATTGTTCTAGTTTTCTCCCTAACGTTTCTCCCTTGAGGTCACATGTTAGCTCCATATAGAACTATATTCTCCATCACACTGTGAAATGTTGTTAGTGTGTAAGGTTTCCTTCCCGTACTACGTATCCTCAGCTCACAGAAATTTATGATCGATATGAACAGGGTACTGAAGTGAAATACTGCTCCTTTCAGACTTAGTTTATTACAGAGCCAACACGCGAATCCCCAGAATTAGCGTACACATCAAATCACAAAAAAACAAAAAACAAACACTAAACAAAATACACAGTGACAGATGATGATGGTTGGCAAAGCTATGCGCCGGTATCGGATGCGAATTTTTCCATCTCCCCTACCGGGTGCAGAATTGTAGGGTCCCCTTCAATAAGTCACGGGTGCAGTACACGCAGGAAGCGGCTACTAGGGTAACGGAGTATGTGCGGTGTGCACATGGGCCTTTGTTAGAGAACCCCTCCTTTGGGATCAAAGACGATTTGCCTGTTAAATCAGCCACAGTGACCTCAGAAAATCTTGGTTCTCGCAGATCAGAGATAGAAAAGATTACAATGATTTTAGTAAACTGCAGGAGCATCCAAGGAAAGTTCCCAGAATTAGTATCGCCTACTGAGGGTATAATTCACACATAGAATTGGGAACAAAAAACTGGTTGAAACCAGAAGTCAATGACAACAAGATACTATGCTGAGATTGGAATGTTTATCGTAAGGATAGGTTTGTCGCCAGTGGTGGCGGCGTGTTTATTGCAGTAAAAATTCGATAAAATGTGGCGAGATTATCACGGATTCCGAATTTGAATTAATGTGGGTGAAATTGAGTATCAAAGAACGGTCAAAAATTGTGATCGGATGCTTTTATAGAGCACCTGGGTCAGGATCTGTGTTGTAGAGTGCTTCAGACAGAACTTGCAGAATATTATTAGTAATTTTCCTTATCATGCCTATGTACGAGGTGCATTCAAGTTCTAAGGCCACCGATTTTTTTTTTCTAATTAACTACTTACCCGAAATCGATGAAACTGGCCCCTGCAGACGTACACATTTTGCACAACGCTGACGCCATGATTCCATGGCAGCGGCGAAGGCTTCTTTAGGAGTCTGTTTGGACCACTGGAAAATCGCTGAGGCAATAGCAGCACGGCTGGTGAATGTGCGGCCACGGAGAGTGTATTTCATTGTTGGAAAACGCCAAAAGTCACTAGGAGCCAGGTCAGGTGAGTAGGGAGCATGAGGAATCACTTCAAAGTTGTTATCACGAAGAAACTGTTGCGTAACGTTAGCTCGATGTGCGGGTGCGTTGTCTTGGTGAAACAGCACATGCGCAGCCCTTCCCGGACGTTTTTGTAGCAGTGCAGGAAGGAATTTGTTCTTCAAAACATTTTCGTAGGATGCACCTGTTACCGTAGTGCCCTTTGGAACGCAATGGGTAAGGATTACGCCCTCGCTGTCCCAGAACATGGACACCATCATTTTTTCAGCACTGGTGGTTACCCGAAATTTTTTTGGTGGCAGTGAATCTGTGTGCTTCCATTGAGCTGACTGGCGCTTTGTTTCTGGATTGAAAAATGGCATCCACGTCTCATCCATTGTCACAACCGACGAAAAGAAAGTCCCATTCATGCTGTCATTGTGCGTCAACATTGCTTGGCAACATGCCACACGGGCAGCCGTGTGGTCGTCCGTCAGCATTCGTGGCACCCACCTGGATGACACTTTTCGCATTTTCAGGTCGTCATGCAGGATTGTGTGCACAGAACCCACAGAAATGCCAACTCTGGAGGCAATCTGTTCAACAGTCATTCGGCGATCCCCCAAAACAATTCTCTCCACTTTCTCGATCATGTCGTCAGACCGGCTTGTGCGAGCCCGAGGTTGTTTCGGTTTGTTGTCACACGATGTTCTGCCTTCATTAAACTGTCGCACCCACGAACGCACTTTCGACACATCCATAACTCCATCACCACATGTCTCCTTCAACTGTCGATGAATTTCAATTGATTTCACACCACGTAAATTCAGAAAACGAATGATTCCACGCTGTTCAAGTAAGGAAAACGTCGCCATTTTAAGTATTTAAAACAGTTCTCATTCTCGCCGCTGGCGGTAAAATTCCATCTGCCGTACGGTGCTGCCATCTCTGGGACGTATTGACAATGAACGCGGCCTCATTTTAAAACAATGCGCATGTTTCTATCTCCTTGCAGTCCGGAGAAAAAAATCGGAGGCCTTAGAACTTGAATGCACCTCGTAATAGGGGGTGACTTCAACTTGCCAGGTATAAATTGGGAGTGTTATGCCATCAAAACTGGTGCCAGAGGCAGGGAATCGTGTGGCATTGTTCTGGATGTCTTGTCCGAAAATTAACTTGAGGAGATAGAGAACCAACTCGTGAGGATAACGTCTTAGGTCTACTGGCAACGAACAGACCTGAACTTATCGAATCAGTTAACGTAGAGGAAGGTATCAGTGGTCATAAGGCTGTGACAGAATCTATGGCGACGGGTCCTACAAGGTCCTTTGCTCAGCAAAGGTGTCAGGATACAAATTTCAGAATATCTCAGCAGTCAGCATGAAATTTCGGTGATGAGAACGAAGACGTGTGGAAAAAATGTAATAAATTCAAAAGCACCGTTCAATATGCCCTAGAAAAGAATGTTCCGAGTGAAGTTTTAAGGGATGGGAAAGATCCACCATGGTGTAATAACCGTGTTAGAGAAGCGCTGCGTAAACAAAGAGCACACATCATCTGAGATACAAGAGAAGTAAAAACCTAGCTGACAAACAAAAGCTGAACGAAACGAAAATGAGCTTAAGGAGAGCAAGGAGAGAAGCGTTCAATGATTTTGAAAGTAAGACGTTGTCAACCGACCTGAGTAAAAACCCTAAGAGATTTTGGTCTTATGCAAAATTAGAAAGTGGGTCAAAATCGTCTATTGATTCTCTCAGCGTCCACTTCGGCGCCGAAACGGAGGATAACAGAGAGAAGGCCGAAATACTGAATGTTGTACGAACAACGAAATGGCAGATATTGAGATAAGCGATCGCAGAACTGAAAAGCAGCTAAACCGCTTAGTAGCAGAAAGGCTTCAGGACCAGATGAGATACCTATAAGATTCTATAAAGATTATGCGAAAAAACTTGCTCCACTTCTAGCAGTAATTTACTGTCGGTCGCTTGAGCAACAAAAGGTACCTAACGACTGGAAAAAAGCTCAGGTCATTCACGTTTTTAAGAAAGGCCGAAAGACAGATCCACACAATTACAGAGCTACATCGTTGACGTCAATCTGTTGTAGAATTATCGAACATGTTTCATGCTCAAGAATTATGACGTTTTTGGAAAGTGAACATTGCCTCTATAAAAATCAAGATGGATTCCGCAAACAGGGATCCTGCGAAACTCGTCTTGCTCTGTTCCTCCAGACTCATATTCATGGGAAGAATGTTGAGGAAATGTAACTCATCCACGAAAGAAGTGGCTTATAAGGCGCTTGTTCGCCCTATTCTTGAGCATTGTTCATCTATCTGGGATCCCTATCAGGTAGGACTGATAGAGCGGATAGAGAAGATCCAACGAAGGCGGCGCGTTGCGTCATGGGATAGTTTAGCTGGCGAGAGAGCGTTACGGGGATGTTAAACAAACTCCTCTGGCATACGTTATAAGAGAGGCGTTGTTCATGATGGAGAGATTTACTACTGAAACTTTGGGACAGCACTTTTGAGGAGGAGTCGGACAGCATATTACTTCCCCCAACATACATCTCGCGCATTGACCACGAGGAGAAAGTTCGAGAAATTAGAGGCAATACGGAGGCTTACCGACAATCATTCTTCCCACGCACTCTTCGCGAATGGAACAGGTCTGGAGAGATCAGATATAGTCCGCAGCTCGTGGTCGTGCGGTAGCGTTCTCGCTTCCCACGCCCGGGTTTCCGGGTTCGATTCCCGGCGGGGTCAGGGATTTTCTCTGCCTCGTGATGACTGGGTGTTGTGTGATGTCCTTAGGTTAGTTAGGTTTAAGTAGTTCTAAGATCTAGGGGACTGATGACCATAGAAGTTAAGTCCCATAGTGCTCAGAGCCATTTCAACCATTTGAGATCAGATAGTGGTACCGAAAGTACCCTCCGCCACACGCCATTAGGTGGCCTGCGAAGTATGATGTAGATGTAGAGAGGGAAAGGGGGTCAACTAAAATGATGCTTCCTTCAAGGTAATAACATCGACGCTTTCTGACTGTATGTGAGGTACTGACCGAGATTGTGAGCCACTAGCTGAATGTCAATACGACTTAGGTTGGTTAAAATACAGGGCTGCAGATCAAATGGTTCAAATGGCTCTGAGCACTATGGGACTTAACTGCTGTGGACATCAGTCCCCTAGAACTTAGAACTACTTAAACCTAACTAACCTAAGGACATCACACACATCCATGCCCGAGGCAGGATTCGAACCTGCGGTCGTAGCGGTCACGCGGTTCCAGACTGTAGCGCCTAGAACCGCAAGGCCACTCCGGCCGGCCAGGCTGCAGATCAGATGTACTCGCTGCAGGGAAGACTGTCCTCAGACAAAGACTGCTACTAGGCATGGGCAGCCGATATGCTGACCACTGAACTGCCCAATAGGTGATATGGAGACTGGCCATAAGCGCGCTACTGGGTGATGACTGGCTGTAGGCGTGCAACTGCAAAGGCCACGTCCGACATACCCTCACGCCAAGATGTGTAGAGAATCACTGCTGGCGCGCTGAAAGAAATAAGACCGTTCTCTGTGGTGGGTCTCCGCCAATTTGCCGAGCTGAACTGTCCAGACCATCCTCTACGGAGGACATCCATCAAATGTCACGAAAATCTCTCCTCTTTTCTCTTCTCGACACTTAATCCACGTGGAGTCTCCAAAAATTGTCCCCTCTAATGTCAAAGCTACCATTGCGAATTGCGCCAATGGTGTACTCACAACAACGCGCCAAAACTTCCGCCTAAATACGGCACAGCGGTATTCCTCCAATGAGAAAATTTGCTGACAAAGTCTATGCTCTCCACCGCGCGTATATTCCTTGTCTGCGGCAGACAAGCTCTTACCCAGACCATTCATAAAGCTCGCTGCCCGTCTGTCGGTGGCACACTCGAGATGGACAATACGTCTCCTGTATGCGGGCCGCTATCCGCTGTCTTGCTGAAGGCCGAGTCGTTCTGATGGGCCGGCGTTATGGCGAGGCTACCGCCTGCACTCACAAGCAAAGCAGTCACACTTAGGTAGAAGCTTTAGGTAGAAACTTTCCTGGAAGAGCCTACGGCTGTTTGCTTGACTTCTGCGCCCCTGGCCACGTCTCTCTACCGTCCTCTCCAACACACAAAAATTTTGTGCCACAACTGTTATTGCTAGTCACAAGCAGACCCTGTCATTCCCTGTCATACCTACAATTACTGGTCGTGATGCTGAAATGGCTGCAATGCCTCTGCAGGGGCAACGTAATTAACAAGGGGCGAAAGATGGCGTGCTCAAAGGGTCGGCACTTTTCAGATGTCTTCCCAATTATTATTATTATTATTATTCCCTATTAACCCATGTATATCTTTAGTAGCTCTTTTCCTCATTGCTATTTTCGAACTATCCTTGTCTCATGTATCAGAGTTATCTATTGTTGGTCCTAAATATTTGTAGCTTCTGCACGATTTTATTTCTTCCTCCTCTGTGTCAGGTTTCACCAAATCCTGTCCCATACACGTTCACATTCTGTCTTGTCCAGGCTTATTCCCAAAACTCAACTGCTATACACCATTTTAAGCTTTCTCAGCATGTATTGCATATCCTCTTCATCTTGAGAGAACGTTACCTGTTCATCTGCAAATAAGAGGGAGTGGAGAGTATCGTCGTTGACCTTTAGTCTCATGCCTGAGTATTTCCTGTAGCAGCAATACAGTGCTTGTTCCAAATAAACGTTGAAATAAGAATATATCTAGACAAAAATAAGTCGTATGCATTAGAAAGTGATATAACAACTCACCAGACGAAGAGCGATGAATTCAATGGCCATAGTATGCAGATGAGTTAATGTAAACCCGATTCTGTACCCTGCCTCGAGATCTGACCGTATTACTGAACAACGAACGTTAAGTTTGAATATAGCTAAATGAACGTTATCTGGAAACGAAACAAATACACATACGCCAGTCCACAATGCGACGCAGGAACTTGGTAGGCATTTATAACACTAGAGATGAGAATGATAAGCCGAAAGGGACTTCAGTTCCACTTACCGTATTACTCAACCATAGCAGCGCCATTGCAATCCGAAACACGCCGATCGAAACCCCAAGCAAAACTAGACTTAGGTATTTTTTCCGTTCAAATCCCAAATTCACAGCGGAACACGCGGCTCACTGTCTTCTGATTGACTAACGTTACAGCTCACCGAAGTGTTTGCACGGAGAGCTCCGTTCTAAGTTAGTCAAAGATTGTTATACTATCAGCGATGGATTTCTGGGTACACAATCATCTTTGGAGAGCGTCTGCGATTTAGAATGCGCGGAAGAAAAGTCGGTTCGGGAAGCTGTAATTGTGACAACAACTTGTACTTTGAGCCGGAACACGGCTGTACAGCTTCACGTGACCACGTCAGTCCCCTGTATGTCGCATCTACAGTTCGCTTTGTCCAGTAATAGGCTATTAACCACTCCGACATGCGTCATGAATTTGAAGTTGTTCCGATGTACCTAATTTAATTTTGTCGCTTTGACAGCCTACGGAACTGTCAGTTGATTCAATTACGGTTACTCGACAGGAGAGGAGACTCGTTAATTGTGGCCGTGATATAATAATCAGCAAAGTATTTTACGACAGATTCATCGCACTGTAGTTTATACATTCTAAGACAAAAAATGGAAAAAAATGTATAATGTGACGTGATATACAGATTAAAAAAACGATTACACTCTCAGAAAGACAGCATGATTTATTCAAGAGAAAGAGCTTCAAAAATTGAGCAAATCAATAACGCGTTGGTCCATCTTTGTCCCTTATGCAAGCAGCTATTGGGCTTGGCATTGATTCATAAAGGTTTTAGATGTCCTCCTGAGAGAAATAGTGCTAAAGTCTATCCAGTTGACGTGTCAGATCGTCAAAACTACAACCTGGATGGAGGGCCTTGCCCGTAATGCTACAAACGTTCTGAACTGGGGTGAGATTCGGCAAACTAGCTGACCGAGGTGGGCTTTGGCAAGCTTGAAGAGAAGCAGTGCAAACTCTCGCTGTCTGCGGGTGGGCATTATCTTGATGAAATTGAAGCCTGTTATAGCTTGCCATGAAGGGCAACAAACGGGGCATAGAATATCATTGACGTACCCCTGCGTTGCAAGGGTGCCCGGATGACAACCAAAGGGGTCCTGACATGTGAAGAAATGGCATCCCAAGCCGTCACCTCTGGCTTGTGGACCGTGTGGTGGGCTACAGTCATGTTGGTATCCCACCGCTGTCTAGAGAGTCTCCAGACACGTCTTCGCTGGTCGTGAGGTCTCAGTTCCAAGCGCGACTCATCACTCAAGAAAATTCAGCACCAGTCAGTGAAATTCCAGGTCGAAAATGTGTCTGGAGACTGCCCATGCAGAAGTGTGGGTTGCCAACCCGATTGTCGCCTGCAATACAGCCTGACAACCAGGAGTGGTGGTCTGCGGTACAATTTCATTGAAGGTCATGACTTCATCGGTTGTGACCCATGGCACCCTTACAGCACAGCGGTACATCGATCATATTCTACCTCTCTTTTTGGTGCCCTTAATAACAAGTGAGTGTCGGACTGCATTTCAGCAAGATAATCCCAACCCATACACGAAAGGGCTCTCTACTGTTTGTCTTTGTGCTTGCCAAACCCTTACTTCAGCAACAAGGTCGCCGGATCTTTCCCCAGCTGAGAACATTTGGAGCATTATGGGTTGGACTCTCCAACTAGACAGAATTTGGCACTTGCCCATATTTTCCGTTGTTTTGTCGAGATGCATCAATTGTGTGACATAACCTGCGTTCGACTCGCATACAACTGCGTGTTCTGTGTATGACTTAGAGCACTGTCTACGTGTGATCGTTAACAGCAAACCTCTCGGTCATCAGAGGACTTCCATCCTGTTTTCACACATTCCTCCAGACGAACGAAGATACATGCGAGGCACTCCATCCCCCTGCCGCATCTTGGGCATAAAATCGAGTCTTCAGTTTCATAACTATGGTGCTTCTAAGCGACTGGTGTTTGTGAGGTACTACAATCCCCACGTATACATCTACTTGACAGATGTCCTGTTTACGGAGTTAGTGGCGGCATGATGTTTAATTTCACATGTCAAACACCGCAGCTATGCTTTTGTCTCTTTCCTTGTAAGAGGCATTCTCTGTTACGAAAGATCATTTTATATAGGACTGATGCGAGCGTAGTACAATTTCTGAATCGTCATCGGATGTGAATAGTGGCGAGCTATACACCTCTGGAAAGCTATATTGTACGTGTATCAATCGATGTTTTAAGGAAGTAATTTTTCATATTACAGTTTATCACCATAGTTTATCGTAGAGAAACCAGCAAGGAGAGTGCATGTCATTCGCTGGAAATACAGGATGATTCTAAAGTCACTATACATTTTGTACTTAAACAAATTTTACTAACAAATATGTAATGGCACTGCAACTTTACAATAGGACACAATTTCAGTACATTTCAGAGTGACCACCTTGCATGTCTAGGCACACCCCCCAGCGCTCAACTGTAGACCGAAAAGCCTGCCCAAGCATATCTGGCGTAATCTCAGCAGCTGCGGCTCGAATCCGCTGTGTTAAGTGTTCAGTGATGCGGATCTTCACCTGGTATACCTTAGACCTGATAAACCTCCATGCAAAAAAGTCTAAGGGTATGAAGTCAGGAGAGCGGGATGCCCACATCCGTGGAGAGGCACGACCAATCAATATGCAGGGAAATGCTTAATTCAGACAATCCTGAACAACGAGGGGAAAAAAGAGGGAGGTGCACCATCCTGTTGAAAAACAACAGTATCCATAATCCCACCAGATATCAACTGGGGGCTCCAAAAACTGTTCCAACATATCTATGTATGTGGTTCCAGTAACAGTTCGTTCTGCGAAGGAGAAGGGCTCGTACACTGTTCACCTAGTTATCCCTAACCACACGTTCACTTTTGCTGTGTCCCGTTGCCACTCCTGCAGCACACTTGGTTGTTCGTCTGCCCAGATCCTGCAGTTTTGTCTGTTCACATTTCCACAGGTATGATATGTAGCTTCATCACTGAACAAGACATTTTGTAGCAGGTCATGACACATAGCTTGTCTGGCTGCGTAATCCTCTGCTTCAAGCTTCTGCACGACCTGGATATGGTACGCACGTTTGTGCAGCATGAAACGAAGAACTCTCCATACAGTGGTTTGAGGAATACCAGTCTCCCGTGCACACTTTGCATTGTGTCTGGCGTTATGGCCGACCTCCCTGGAAGTTATTCATCTGCAACACTACCAGTACGATGGAATTTATTGACGAGGGTCTTGATAGCAAGCCTGGTGGGGCCTGTTTTTCGGAATCGACGGGCAAAGTCTGTCCGCACCTGTTCATACGTCATTCCACGAAGACGAGGAGAAACAACAGCGATTCGTTCTTCTTCGGTTAGCATTCTGTCGTAGTACCTGCAAGAAACAAATATTCCGTTACTATATCACTGAAATGTATAGTGACTTACTATATCACTGAAATGTATAGTGACTTTAGAAACACCCTGCATATTTCTTACATTGGGGTAGTGACAGTGTTGCATTCCATACGACCAATAGGTCGTAAACCGCAACGATATAACATTATAGCGTGTTTTAAGTGCAGGACATTGTAGCCTTAGGAGTGCATGTGTTTATAGACTGCGATTTTCACTCTGCAGCGGAGTGTGCGCTGATATCAGCGCACACTCCGCTGCAGAGTGAAAATCTCATACTGGAAACATCCCCCAGGCTGTGGGTAAGCCATGTCTCCGCAATATCCCTTCTTTCAGGAGTGCTAGTTCTGCAAGGTTCGCAGGAGAGCTTCTGTAAAGTTTGGAAGGTAGGAGACGAGATACTGGCAGAAGTAAAGCTGTGAGGACCTGGCGCGAGTCGTGCTTCGGTAGCTCAGATGGTAGAGCACTTGCCCGCGAAAGGCAAAGGTCCCGAGTTCGAGTCTCGGCCGGGCACACAGTTTTAATCTGCCAGGAAGTTTCATATCAGCGCACACTCCGCTGCAGAGTGAAAATCTCATACTGGAAACATCCCCCAGGCTGTGGCTAAGCCATGTCTCCACAATATCCTTTCTTCCAGGAGTGCTAGTTCTGCAAGGTTCGTAGGAGAGCTTCTGTAAAGTTTGGAAGGTAGGAGACGAGATACTGGCAGAAGTAAAGCTGTGAGGACCTGGCGCGAGTCGTGCTTCGGTAGCTCAGATGGTAGAGCACTTGCCCGCGAAAGGCAAAGGTCCCGAGTTCGAGTCTCGGCCGGGCACACAGTTTTAATCTGCCAGGAAGTTTCATATCAGCGCACACTCCGCTGCAGAGTGAAAATCTCATACTGGAAACATCCCCCAGGCTGTGGCTAAGCCATGTCTCCACAATATCCTTTCTTCCAGGAGTGCTAGTTCTGCAAGGTTCGCAGGAGAGCTTCTGTAAAGTTTGGAAGGTTGGAGACGAGATACTGGCAGAAGTAAAGCTGTGAGGACCGGGCGTGAGTCGTGCTTCGGTGGCTCAGATGGTAGAGCACTTGCCCGCGAAAGGCGAAGGTCCCGAGTTCGAGTCTCGGTCGGGCACACAGTTTTAATCTGCCAGGAAGTTGCATGTGTTTATGTTCCCTCTTACCAACACCTTCTTGGTAATGACCCCAGACACTAGAACAGTACTCCAGAATTGCTACTGCAGCAAACTCCATCCATATGGAGCTCCATCATGCATAAAACCCACCCGTTTCTTGTTCTTAACCATCTGTTATATCACAACAGTTTCATGTCTACTGTAAACCGATAAGGGACATTCGCGCATCTGCAGAAATCTTGTGCTCTTGGATGGGTGCAGGTCGGCAGTTAGAGCCTCGGTTCGCACTGTTCCTACACGGAACATGGAATGTAGCGGTCTACTTCTGGTCAGCTGCATAGAGCGCTGGTCAAAAACAATGCGAGAAGATCTCACGTGAACCGTGACAAGGCGGAGCTATCATACCTTGTTCCCATTTCCACGCTCGTCCTGTTTCCCCACAGGATGCAGAAGGTCTTAGATGTAGCGCTCTCCGACTTCCGTACAGCTCAGACTTAAATTGTGACGATCACATGGACTAAGCTGCAGGGAGGGCGGAGCAGAGACTTAGGAGCCGTTACAAGATGCAGAGGGACTGTCTAAAAGCAGCGCTGGAGTTCTTGGTGTATGGGACCCTTAGCAGATAGGTTCGAAAAAAAAATAAAAAAAAAGTGACCCGTCTCGAGATACGAGAGTGGCACGAATATGATTCACCAGTGGCTGTAACCATTAAAAGTCGTCTCTACAAGATACACATTGCGTACGTGGTAGAATGGATAGACTTGATTCTAAATCGCAGACAGCATTTCTACCTGAAAGCGTAACACTGTCAGCGACTCATATGTGTGTGTGCCTGTACACTCAAGACCGATTTTTATGCGGCTCGACGGTAACATAGGCGTTATGATCGTATTTTAATAGCGCAGTTCTTATGCGAAATGTATGTTGGGGGCTGTAGAATCCCTCTGTGCCCAGCTTGAAATGTCATTTCTCAATAGTGTTCCTCGGAAGGAACATCGTGTTCCTTCCATGGATCCCCAGTTGTCCTAGCTAGTGAGTGTAATGCGACTGCTGAAAAAAAAAAAATTATTCGCTATGCAAAGTGACTCTCAGGATCAATTTAATTAACAAGGCTATCGACTGATATCAATGACCTGCCACCTGGCAGGTGGACGAGATGTCTAGGGCACTGTGGAATGATTCTTGACAAGCGTTTCTTTTTTTTTTCTTTTCGTTGCGGCGATATCTTTTAACGACATTTCAATCTCCCACCTACACAGGGCGAGACAGGCTCTCACGATTTGTTTCATAAACGCAAATATGATATACCATCGCACTGGTAAAAGGAACCCTGTCACAGTGTACAAAACTGCTACGTTCTCTTGAATTATAGCTTCCTGTTGTCAAACGTAAAATGAATGTGTGCTTTTTCCGACGTGTGTGCCAATGGCGTAAAAGATTGTCTGAAAGGTTTGTAATACACACGTGGATGACAGTTTATTTACAGACACTGAATGCGAGAGACGCTCTCAGGTCGCGTAATTTGTTCAACAAGATGGAAGAAATTGCTTAATATAGATTTTTTTCCTTTGGAGATTAAATCTCCTTTTTCTTTACTCTGATGACGGATTCGAAATAACGAGGACATTCTGTGGTGATTGATAGTTCTCGCGTCAAAATAGTTGAAGTTTTTTTCCCGATTTTACGCAGGATGGGCATGTGTCTGCTGACCATTTACACTCCTGGAAATGGAAAAAAGAACACATTGACACCGGTGTGTCAGACCCACCATACTTGCTCCGGACACTGCGAGAGGGCTGTACAAGCAATGATCACACGCACGGCACAGCGGACACACCAGGAACCGCGGAGTTGGCCGTCGAATGGCGCTAGCTGCGCAGCATTTGTGCACCGCCGCCGTCAGTGTCAGCCAGTTTGCCGTGGCATACGGAGCTCCATCGCAGTCTTTAACACTGGTAGCATGCCGCGACAGCGTGGACGTGAACCGTATGTGCAGTTGACGGACTTTGAGCGAGGGCGTATAGTGCGCATGCGGAAGGCCGGGTGGACGTACTGCCGAATTGCTCAACACGTGGGGCGTGAGGTCTCCACAGTACATCGATGTTGTCGCCAGTGGTCGGCGGAAGGTGCACGTGCCCGTCGACCTGGGACCGGACCGCAGCGACGCACGGATGCACGCCAAGACCGTAGGATCCTACGCTGTGCCGTAGGGGACCGCACCGCCACTTCCCAGCAAATTAGGGACACTGTTGCTCCTGGGGTATCGGCGAGGACCATTCGCAACCGTCTCCATGAAGCTGGGCTACGGTCCCGCACACCGTTAGGCCGTCCTCCGCTCACGCCCCAACATCGTGCAGCCCGCCTCCAGGCGTGACAGGCGTGAATGGAGGGACGAATGGAGACGTGTCGTCTTCAGCGATGAGAGTCGCTTCTGCCTTGGTGCCAATGATGGTCGTATGCGTGTTTGGCGCCGTGCAGGTGAGCGCCACAATCAGGACTGCATATGACCGAGGCACACAGGGCCAACACCCGGCATCATGGTGTGGGGAGCGATCTCCTACACTGGCCGTACACCACTGGTGATCGTCGAGGGGACACTGAATAGTGCACGGTACATCCAAACCGTCATCGAACCCACCGTTCTACCATTCCTAGACCGGCAAGGGAACTTGCTGTTCCAACAGGACAATGCACGTCCGCATGTATCCCGTGCCACCCAACGTGCTCTAGAAGGTGTAAGTCAACTACCCTGGGCAGCAAGATCTCCGGATCTGTCCCCCATTGAGCATGTTTGGGACTGGATGAAGCGTCGTCTCACGCGGTCTGCACGTCCAGCACGAACGCTGGTCCAACTGAGGCGCCAGGTGGAAATGGCATGGCAAGCCGTTCCACAGGACTACATCCAGCATCTCTACGATCGTCTCCATGGGAGAATAGCAGCCTGCATTGCTGCGAAAGGTGGATATACACTGTACTAGTGCCGACATTGTGCATGCTCTGTTGCCTGTGTCTATGTGCCTGTGGTTCTGTCAGTGTGATCATGTGATGTATCTGACCCCAGGAATGTGTCAATAAAGTTTCCCCTTCCTGGGACAATGAATTCACGGTGTTCTTATTTCAATTTCCAGGAGTGTATGATCATTGGCGGTACAGTTCACTGGACGTCACAAAATAATGAGACGAACGTAAAAACCATGCACATAAAACTAAAGGAAAATATACTTCACCAATTTTCGTGGAAAGAGAACATTTATTATGGTCGCAAATGTGTTTTGCTTTTTTTAATAGATGCTTGATTTTACATGCATTGATGTCAAATACAGTTGTTCTCCATCAGTGAATGGCGGGCTGCTGCGGACGAGAGGGTGTGGTGGGGTTTGGTGCCTTTCTGCTGTGGTGGTCGCCAGACACAGGCGCTCTTTGTCCAAGGCGGGGGGGGGGGGGCGGGGGGGGGGGCCTTTGGGGGCTCTGTCGCTATATTTGAGACGAACAAGTTGCACTTGAGGAGGCCGTCCGTTTGTCTCCTATTGTTTAGTTGACTATACACGCTACTGTGTTGGCCTTAAGGCGGCAGTCAGATGATGGAAAGCCGAGTGCTGATCTGGACTGTTCTCTGGATGGACGTGGGTTGATGAAGATTTTCCCCACTACATGTCCAGCCTTATCACAACAATTACGAAGTGTAATTAGACCTGTGATGCATTTTTTTCCAGCAGTTGTGGTAGCACGTATTGTCTTCGATGGTTTATGAGCAGACATCTGTAGCGAACTCTGACGTCAAACAAAGATAGATACTGTATGCTTACAGGTAATACACTTTTTAAACTCCTCTCTGTACAACACCAGCATCTCGTCAGTTTAACGTATTTCCCGCCAATTCGAAGAAAGATGGTGCCTTTTTTCCGCCAGCTTGTAGGTGTAGGGTAGAGTTTGAGTGTGTCTGTCACTAGTTTCGAGTGGTATTGCGAAATTTTTTCCCTGATGGATAACACTGGTTGTATGGTATCGTCAGTTTTTGAGTCGTGTTGCGGTTTTATGCACTATGCATATGGTTGTGAGATTAAGCGTGATGTTTGTGATCAATTATGTAATTAGGATCGATCTTTGCGTCAGTTTCCCGACCAAAATAAATAAAGTATACTAATTTAACCTTCCTCTCCCGCATCTGGACTGTTTCCATGTGTTGGGGATGCACTTGGGCTTTCTGCCCAGGAGGACCAGGGTTCGAGTCCCAGAAAGGGAACCACCAATCCTAATTTCCTGTCAGTTCTCGGGTTGTGGGTGGGGTGGGATGTCAGCACCGCCCTGGACAAAAAAATTCCCACGAAAATTCGAAATTCCCGCCAAAATTTGAAATTACCGCCAGTAGGGTAGGTTGAGAGGAGGGGGGATAGGGAGGAGGGAGCTGGCGCACACGTGCAGCTGAGAAAACACGTGACATCATCCGGGGCGGAGGTGGGCGTGGTCAGGGCGGGGGGTGGGCAGTGGGGGGCTGATTAATTGATCAATTTAATTAATTTGCATATCAATTTGATATCTAAATTGCACCACAAACCCCACTAGACTACTACTGGGATCCTGCACATCTGCTAAAGTCACGCTGATCCATTATCTTCGGTTTATAGCGACAATGATAGCCGGTAGGTGGTGTTGCGCCATGATGTCGATGTTGACCTTGAACCCGAGGGCTGACATGGTTCAGATAGTAATCATTTCTGCAGAAGATGCTTATCTACATGTCGCGTGAACATGAACATCCTATTTCTAGTCGTTCAACGTGTTGTATTTTCTCTGAACATGAGTATATCAGCATTGAGACTGGTATGCGTCTATGAAACTGAAGTGTAACGACGCACAATAGCCAGTGCGAACAATTGTCAACTGTATTTTAGTTTTAGATCTGACTATGGCCTAATACAGCGGAGACTAATAATAAACGTAAATGTAATCGGGATCTATATTGTTTCGTTCGTACAGTAAAACAACTATTATTGTTTCCAGTGCTGGTTTATCTGCGTTGGTTTCTGTACTAGCAAGAATACATCTTTTAACTATGTATCATAATGGATGTAACGTAGAATACGAAGAATTCCTTGTTAGATGTAGGATACGTCCTTTAGAGACCATGGGTGAGGAAATGCCACATGTTCTGCTCTAGCGAGCCAGTGTTTCCTCACTTGTGACAGCGGCTGTTGCAGTGAGGTGGATTCAGTGCAGTTTGACGTTGGTAGGGATTTTGTCATCGACAATCGGGTACCATCGTGAGCTAATCCGTGAGAGTAGGAGCCTCTGGTGAATATTTCGCCACAGTACTGTCCAGTTCATCTGTTGCGCCCCTTATTCCACTGAGCCCGCCGTCAACAGTCGTCGTGCTCTGCCACGGAACGTTGAGCGCTTAGCTTGCTATCAGCGTAATATGTATTGAAACCTGTGAATCTCTTATTTTAAGGAATCTACCTTCATTCCTTTAAATATTTTAACTGGCAGCGTAATCTGCATCACAAATTACACTCTCCTTGCAACATTATTTGTCGTCATCAGACCAAAGAACTTCTTTAATTTTTAATAATTTGTTTTTACTTTTTTCCATTTATTGGGTTTCGGAGCTCTGAACACTGCTATGATGCAACTTTTCTCACTACTCTGTCTTGTGGTATCTGTGCATTATACGTCGCAGGCCATTTTACGGTGTGTGGCGGAGAGTACTTAGAAGTCACCAGGCGTGACGATTGTGATTCCCGGCTTATAGGCCAGATGGAAAGAAGCTTCGAAGTGCATTTTAGAGAACATAAGTGACAACTCCGCCTCAGGGTCAGCTCTACCCCGAAATTATGCTTAATGCGCAGATCGAGCTGTGCCACAAAAGTCTGTCATCCAGCTTTGACTTCTAAGTAGATAATATGTAGCCAGCCCATATACCTAACTGCTGCATTCCCGTAGGACTCTGTCATTCCTTGTTGTGGTTCTTTTTTTTCGTAAGACTTGGTTTCATGTAGTTTTATTCTCAGTTAATGCAACAGAACAATTTAAAAAAAAGCTTCTTTATGGGTTACTTCCGTGTCCTGCAGTATTACAGATACTCTATACGCTTGCTGGTTCTTTAAAAAAAATAGCACAGTGGAGCATTCAATAAAATTCTCTTTCCACGCTTTCCAGGGTTATATTATCTTTTTAAATACGAAAGTCTTCACAAAAGCCAAATTCCTAATGAGTATATCTAACCTACTAATACGTAAGTTAGACGCACTGAAAAGCCAACCCCCAACTTCCTTGTCATAGATAGCATCAGTTCGGTCTGACAACGCGCTAGCGCCACCTCGCACTCGTGGCTCGCAATTCAGTCTACTACAGTTTACGCTGGCGTCGTACGCACTTTATCGCGTAACCCCCACCGAGCTTTTGACTTTATATGCAGTTTATATGGCATAATATTTTAATTAACTGTATATTGCTTATTGTTGCGGGCACAAAAGATAAAATGCGATTCTCACTATTAGTTTCTGCAATTGAAAACATTTTAACTTTGTGCACCTTGGTCTATTACGTGGGGATTCGAATGACACTGAAAGATTTACCGCTGTGCACGTATGATCTTTAATTTGCAAATTATTTTTATCTAACCCTGATCCAGCTTGTTAGAAATGGAACACGGTATCATTACTGTAACTAATTATGATATTAAACATGCACTTCGCTACTTTCATCTCTGAAACGCACTAAAAATTACTCTTATTACACGTGCAGGAGGTACAGTATGCTATGTTCCCTAAACGTGAAAGCTGCAGTGGATTTTTTAATATATGAACACTATTGATTACCACAACTAACACGGGAGCATGAAACTAAAAATGAAATTTGGTTTTTGTATTATTAGCCAGAACAAGTTTCATTACAGCAGTCTTTTGATATCACAAAAGTAAAATTTTATTGCTCTGGTTTACCTAAATTATTTACGTCACTGATATTGTAATAGCAGCTGCTCATGTCCACCTGAAAATCACATAATAAAATCCACCATTCATCTCTGAGGTCCCTGGGAAGCTGAAAGAAATAATTTTAATGTACCGTTATCTGCCCGCTTAATTGCGGGAAAACTGCTTTCATTCGATTTAATTTGAATTTGGCGGCTCCCGCAATCTCTGCACAGCTCTGCGTCATGAAAAATTCTAAATATGCTCAAAACGGCTAAAAATGTGGAATGAAATACTGGGCAAACTAGCAATAAATTATTACAAGTATTTTTAAGAATTTCTATTTTAAAAAATCAACATAAATTTAAAGTACACACCTGTTTCATTCATCAGCCTCCAATGGCTTCTTTCTCGAACAAGGAACAAAAGAAAGCTTATCAAGCATTTAATCGAGCGTTACAGGCTCTTAAAACTTCAACGACTACAGGAAGACCGAGAGAGTAGTGTTTTAACCTCCACTATTTATAGGCAATTTAATATGCGTCTTTGTTATCTTTTTTAATTATCATTGTCTGCTTTGATTTCTACACTCACCGACCACAGACATTATTTCCATAATATAGATACATAATTACGGCACAAACATAAAAATGAAAAAAGATTATTTCTTTTTTTTACAGTGTCTACATAATCTACAACCGTTTATACAGAAATGAAATAATAATAATAATATAAATAATAATAATAAATGTCCCGTGGAGGCCCAGGAAAATAATAGGCCTCCGGTATGTTCTGCCAGTCGTAAAAGGCGACGAAAAGAACAAACCACTAATAGGGCTAACCCCTCCTTTTAGTGTGATTAGTTGGTTCAGGACAGAACTAAAGAAGCCTCGGACAAGCGCCGTCATGGTCGGGGACGACGCTTGAACCCTATGCCCGCCCAAAATGGTAACGACACTGCTAGCCAACTGGAAAATGATTCAAATCCAAATAGAGGTGTTTTGTAGGATATGCTTCCTGCAACCACCCTAGAAGGAAAACAAAGACAGAGGATGAGATGGTCAGATGAAGTTAATCGACTCCTCATGTTCTGTTATTACCAAGCAACAAACCTAGGAACCAACACAACTGGATACAGATCACAAGTATACACAACATTTATTACCAGATACCCAGAATTAAAATTTTTAACAGAACAACGACTAGCTGATCAGATCCGTGTAATAATCAAAAATAACAGGATACCCCAGTCAGAATTAGAAAACATCAAACAACAAGTACAACAAATACTGGAACAAAATAATGTGCAATCAGAAGAAGAAGAAAATACAGTAATGGACTCAAACATCCAAGAGCAAACAAAGAACATCACGCATCAATTAAACATTCAGAGGAAAACAAAATCTTAAGACAACCACCAGAACAAGCACAAATAGAACACGAAGTGACACACATGTTAGATATAGAAGAAAAATTTCAGCTGACATATATAGAATACAAAGACACAAATACAGACATTAGACCATTCTTGCATAGACCACCAAATAACCCACAAGTCGAAACAACAATAAAAACTATCAACACAATCATACACAACAAAATAAATGAAAACACAACTATGGAAGAGTTACAACTACTGGTTTGTATAGGAGCACTCACTACACTAAATATACACACGAGGCAGAGATCAGAACCAACCAACACACAGAAGAAACCCACAAAACCAGCGTGGCAACACAGGCTACAGATCAGAATAGAAAAACTGTGAAAAGACATCGGACAGCTAACACAATTTATAAGAAATGAAATGTCAGAAAAAAAACGAAAAAGGTTAGGTAAAATCTCACAACAAGAAGTGATAGAGCAATTAGATGAAAAGAAGCAGAATTTACAAGCATTGGCCAAACGACTTAGAAGATACCAAAAAAGTGAAAATAGAAGGAAACAAAACCAAACATTCAACACAAATCAAAAGAAATATTACCAGACAATAGATAACACACACATCAAAATAGACAATCCACCAAACATAACAGACATGGAACACTTCTGGAGCAACATATGGTCAAACCCGGTACAACATAACAGGCATGCACGGTGGATACAAGCAGAAACAGATACATACAAGATAATACCACAAATGCCTGAAGTGATAATTTTGCAACATGAAGTCACCCAAGCAATTAATTCTACTCACAATTGGAAAGCCCCTGGAAAAGATAAAATAGCAAATTTCTGGCTAAAGAAATTCACCTCAACACATTCACATCCAACTAAATTATTTAACAGTTACATTGCAGACCCATACACATTCCCTGATACACTTACACATGGAATAACTTATCTGATAAAGATCAAGTAGACACAGCAAACCCAGCTAAATATCGCCCCATAACATGCCTACCAACAATATACAAAATATTAACTTCAGTCATTACACAGAAATTAATGACACATACAACATAGAACAAAATTATAAATGAAGAACAAAAAGGCTGTTGCAAAGGAGCAAGAGGATGTAAAGAGCAACTGATAATAGATGCAGAGGTGACATATCAAGCTAAAACTAAACAAAGGTCGCTACACTATGCATACATTGATTACCAAAAAGCTTTTGATAGTGTACCCCACTCATGGTTACTACAAATATTGGAAATATACAAAGTAGATCCTAAATTGATACAGTTCCTAAACATAGTAGTGAAAAATTGGAAAACCACACTTAATATCCAAACAAATTCAAATAATATCACATCACAGCCAATACAGATTTAGCGTGGAATATACCAAGGAGACTCATTAAGTCCTTTCTGGTTCTGCCTTGCTCTGAACCCACTATCCAACATGCTAAATAATACAAATTATGGATACAATATTACTGGAACATACCCACACAAAATCACACATCTGCTATACAAGGATGATCTAAAACTACTAGCAGCAACAAATCAACAACTCAAGCAATTACTAAAGATAACAGAAGTATTCAGCAATGATATAAATATGGCTTTTGGAACAGACAAATGTAAGAAAAATAGCATAGTCAAGGGAAAACACACTAAACAAGAAGATTACATATTGGATAACCACAGCGACTGCATAGAAGTGATGGAAAAAACAGATGCCTATAAATATCTAGGATACAGACAAAAAATAGGAATAGATAATACAAATATTAAAGGAGAACTAAAAGAAAAATATAGACAAAGACTAACAAAAATACTGAAAACAGAATTGACAGCAAGAAACAAGACAAAAGCTACAAATACTTATGCTATACCAATATTGACCTACTCATTTGGAGTAGTGAAATGGAGTACACAGACCTAGAAGCACTCAATACACTTACACGATCACAATGCCACAAATATAGAATACATCACATACATTCAGCAACTGAAAGATTCACATTAAGCAGAAAGGAAGGAGGAAGGGGATTCATCGACATAAAAAACCTACATTATGGACAGGTAGACAATTTAAGAAAATTCTTTATAGAACGAGCAGAAACTAGCAAAATACACAAAGCAATCACTCATATAAATACATCGGCTACACCACTGCAATTTCATAACCACTTCTACAACCCTTTAGATCACATAACATCAACAGATACGAAGAAAGTAAGTTGGAAAAAGAAAACACTACATGGCAAACACCCGTATCATCTAACACAGCCACACATTGATCAAGATGCATCCAACACATGGCTAAGAAAAGGCAATATATACAGTGAGACGGAAGGATTCATGATTGCAATACAGGATCAAACAATAAACACCAGATATTACAGCAAGCATATTATTAAAGATCCCAATACCACAACAGATAAATGCAGATTTGCAAACAACAAATACGAGTAGAAACAGTAGATCACATCACAAGCGGATGTACAATACTAGCAAATACAGAATACCTCAGAAGACATGACAATGTAGCAAAAATAATACATCAACAGCTTGCCTTACGACATAAACTTATAAAACAACATGTTCCCACATACAAGTATGCACCACAAAATGTACTAGAGAACGATGAATACAAATTATACTGGAACAGAACGATTATAACAGATAAAACAACACCACATAACAAACCTGACATCATACTCACCAATAAAAAGAAGAAATTAACACAACTAATCGAAATATCCATACCCAATACAACAAATATACAAAAGAAAACAGGAGAAAAAATTGAAAAATACATCCAACTGGCTGAGGAAGTCAAGGACATGTGGCATCAGAATAAAGTGTACATTATACCAATTATACTCTCAACTACAGGAGTCATACCACACAATATCCACCAGTACATCAATGCAACACAGCTACATCCAAATTTATATATACAACTACAGAAATCCGTAATTATTGATACATGTTCAATTACCCGAAAGTTCCTAAATGCAATGTAACATATACCGTGCAGTTAAAAGGAAGTCACGCTTGATCAAGGTCCGCGTCACCTTTCATTTTTAACCAGACATAACGTCTGAGACAAGAAAGAAATAATAATAATAATAATAATAATACAGATAAATGTTTCTTTTTTTTGACATATATTACAACGATTTTGTGAATGTCTTGCTAGGGGACGTCACAATTTATGCTTCCTACAGCATTGTAATACATTCAAGCAATATTGCACCCATCTGTGGAAGCTAAGACATCTGAACGTGGTAATTTCAGTCAGTCTGCATAATTATTTGGCAGACAGAAATTTAAATACGCTTATTCGGCTTCCTATCACTCGTAGGTGCATCGCAGACTCAGTCCTTTTTATCATGAACTACCGGTTTTAGCGTGCTATCTTGTTTTACTATCTTGATGCCTACCGATGGGAATTGTCACTAAGTAATCACTTTGTCAGGTTAAAAAAAACAAAAAAACAATAAAAAAACCTGGGAGTACACAGCTCTCATTGATCTATAATGCTTTACGGTAGTACACATCTATCATCAAGTCACTATAATTCTGTTATTTTTCAATTTTTTGTACAGTTCACCTGATGATGTATCTATTTATGCGAAATCGGTAGCGACTTTTTAATAAAAGTATTTTAACAGCCAGTGTGGAATATTTTATTCGCCATTTTGCGTACCATTGTAATTTTCCCTTTTCATGCTCCAGTGACGAATGTTTCACTGGAAGAACAACTGCTGGTAATCTTCCGTGTAAGCCCGAATCTAACTTTACCTTCATGGTCTTCTCGCAAGACGTACATAGGAAGAGGCAATATGTTGGTTGACTCTTCTAGGAACGTAATCTCTCGGAACTTCAGCAGTAGATCACACCATGATACAGAAAGCCTATCTTCATGCTTCTACCACTGGAATTTGGTGAGCGTCTGACACGTTTGCACTTACTAAATGAACCTGTAACGAAATGCACTGACCTCCTACATTTTTTCCATTCCATCAGTCCCATGTGGTTTGAGTCCTAGACCGACGAGCAATATTGAAGTATTGGTACCTCCTTTGTGGGTGGTCTACATTTCCTGAGGGCTCTTCCAATGAATCTCAGTGTGGCATCTTCTACATACAGTTTAATCTGTTGACTATATGTAATCATGTCTGGATCTCCTACTACATTGCCCCCCCCCCTCCTCCCGTACCCTTCACCACTTCCCTCCAAAACTATTACTTGCTGCGTTAAGACGTGACCTATCAGGACATGACCTTCTTTTAGCCAAATTGTGTCACAAGTTTCTTTTCTTCCTGATTAGATTCAGTACTTCTTAATTAACTCCCCTGTCTACCCATCTAATCTTAGGCATTCTTCTGTAGCTCCACATTTCAAAAGCTTCTATTCTTCGCTTGTCTGGTCTGTTTATCCCCAATGTTTCACTTCCTTATATGTACACGGTAGAGACGTATGCGACGGGAAATACGGCATCTGTACCTTTCCCTTGCGTTCAGCCGTGCCGCAGTACAAACGTAGTATCTTGCCGCAGTACAAACGTAGTAAGTCGAAATCAAACCAACAAGACTGTTGCCTTTTCAACTCCTGAGGAGGCTGTTGCACCTGCTCGTGAACCATAAGTCAGTCAGGCATAACCACAGACACCCGTCTGATCTGCTTGCACTTATGGTATGGCCTTTACTGCTGGAATAAAATAAATTTGTGACTGACAGATTGTAATGTTTCCAACGAGCAGCCAGTCATCTTTGACAAGACTCTGCAAGTGCGTATATGGAGTGTTCAAATGAAAGGCACGAAACGCCGTAACAACCAAACCAATACAAATTTTCTTATTATGCCTTGGGATAACACAGTGAAAAATCTAGGGACACGAATCTAGCGTCGTCTGCCCTTTCCAGGCAATGTGATGTTCACTATCCTTTTCGAACTCCGAGGTCCGATACTCATTGAGTTCCTCGAACACGGAAATACCATTACCAGTGATGTGTAGTGTCAGACACTCCGTAGCTTGTGCAAGTCCATCAAGAGCAAAAGACTTGGGCTGCTAACGGAGGAAGTGATTCTGCTCCGCTATAGCGAGTGTCCATTCGTCTCCAAGGTCACACCAAGGGTAATGGATAAGTTCAAGTAGGAACACCTTCAGCATCCGCCCTCTTGCCCGGTTATATCGCCGTGCGATTTCCATCTGTTTGGTCCGCTAAAAACAAGCATCTCAAAAGGCAGCCCTTCAACATGCGCGAAGAACTGAAGGACACAGCGGAAGACTGGCTCCTGTCACAGCCGAAAGAATTCTTGGAACAAGGAATCCTTCGGCTCTTGAAACAATGGGATAGTTGTGCTTAGGTCGCCGATTTTTCTTTTGAATAAAAACTTCAATTATACCCTCACGCCGGCCGAAGTGGCCGTGCGGTTAAAGGCGCTACAGTCTGGAACCGCAAGACCGCTACGGTCGCAGGTTCGAATCCTGCCTCGGGCATGGATGTTTGTGATGTCCTTAGGTTAGTTAGGTTTAACTAGTTCTAAGTTCTAGGGGACTAATGACCTCAGCAGTTGAGTCCCATAGTGCTCAGAGCCATATACCCTCACTGTTGTTTCGTATATTTCTTTTGAACACTCTTCAAACAGTACAGACAACACAGCGGGCACGTGGAACTCAAGAAACGAACTCCAACTGGCTAACGGCTGCCCCTTACCACTGGATTCGCTGGAACGTCAATCACAAAGTTATTTTAGTCGAAGTGTAGTGTGAGCATTAGAAACTAGAGTCGTCTTTTTTCGTCACTAAATGCATATACTCGGCAGGTGTTCAGTATTGCTTTGTACTTTATTTTTCACCCATCAGTCACGGTGCACCATTTGACTCATCACTGCAGCTGCAAGTGTGTAGGACTATGATCTGATCAAAGGTGGCAGGACAATCCCTAGAAATGTAATCCCAGTATGGCACAGCACATTTTCCCAACTGCTGTCATTACAAGGGTGGACAGATGGGGTGTGATATTCAAAGGCGACTAGTGGCAGTGTATGGAGGGTGTGCACGATCACGAAAAAGTGCTCTTGCAACACGAACAAGCTCGTTCGTACGTGAGTCGGAAAACATCGGCGGCCATCGCTGAAATGACGTTGCAGGCACTGCCACACCCACCGTATTCTGTAAACTGACCCCTTTAACATCTGTAGGCATTCCTCGAACCACTTTTTAGGAATCTGTCATATCCATTGCGAAACAGCTGTTCATAGTTTCTAGAAGTCTGCGAAATGATGTCTGTCCAGAGGTTTCTTCACAGCCCTGAATAGGTGGTCATTGGAAGGGGCCTCGTCAAGGAATATGTTGGGTGTAGCAGTACCTGGAATCTCATTTCAGTGATGGAAGCTGTGGGATATCGAACCATATGCGGACAATTGTTGTCGTGTTTCAACAGTACTTCTTGTGTGTGTGTGTGTACACTGTCCACACACCGCCACCACTCATCTGTGAATATCCACAGTGTTTACATAATACTTCCGCACAAACCACGTCATTTAGCACTGGCCTTGATGATCACACTCCATGTTGGCCACTCACTTAATGGTAGCAGTTGTGAGAATGGGTTGTGCTGAGCAGGGATTACACTTCTGGTGATTGTCCTGCCCCCTGTGATTAGACCAAAGCACTGCATACTGGCATCTGTAATGACGACTCAAATGGCACACCGTCACTGATGAGAAAGGAAGCGAAAATGAATATGGAAAACCCCTCAAATATTACTTTACCGCTTCTAAATACCTGAGATTGGCAACACAAATGTGTTGTATTTTCAAGTAGGAGAGAATATTGTTATTGTTTGAATTTCGTAATTAAAACATAAGAAACCACAACTACATTAGCATCTTCTTTTTGTAGAAATCTATCATGAATTTTTGTTTGTATGTCATATTCTGCATCCTTGAGGATCACCTTAGTATGTATCTATGGAACGAAAAAGATATGTGTCTTCATACGAGTCCAGATTTATGACCTGTTGCGAAACCTTTCGTTTTATAATAGTTCGTGTCTCCTCCTGGCACTACATCCTTTGCACGGTACATCAGATGAATGCCTGGAAGCTTCTGTATCGGGTAATGCTGCATAATTCAAATCACGTGCCGATTTTCAATCACTGGCTCTCGACTGAAAATACTCTTTTTAGAATCCTTTGCCGTCTGCATAATTTTTCTCGTAACGATATGGGCATCTTGTATACAGCCGCAATGATACACGACTCGTTACATGCAAAAAGATAGTATGTGATAGTGAAAGATGCCGCAAAGCCTACACTCATGTCTCATCTACATCTTCATACGAAAATTTTGTAGTACGTGTAACTCGGAAATTATTGAAGGGGTTCTGCTGTGTTTTTCAGTTCGCGAAAGTAAAAAGATTTTTAATGTGCAGTTTCTTACTGCACTTCGTTTATGGACGATTTTCCGTAGAGTAAACAGATTATTGCTGTTAATCGATACGATTGTAAATGACTCTTGTGGTGTTACTGAAGCTGGACCGGAAATATATGAAACAGGTTTTTGTTCTTCCTAGGTCCATCTGTTTTAACGTCTGTTGTCAGATTTTCCCCAGGTTATCTTTATGCCGTGCCTGTTCAGGAGCCGTGCCGTTTCCCTTCATTTTATCGTCTTTTGCTCATGGAAGTTTATCTGGGAGGTCTCTCTTAATTGGGACTTGTTCTCCTTTGCTCTCTGGTAAACAGTTCAGGCATAAAATGAGATTACTTTGCTTGACGAGATAATTAACACTTTTATCGAAGCGAATTACGTGTAATTCGCTGAATTAATCGACATTCGAAGATTGTGAAGGAAGGAAGCTCTGGGGGACATCCAATTTCGTCGTTAAATCCTTCCTGTTAGGCCTCAACTAAAAAGGGACTACCCTGACGGTGAGAGCGTTCTTATTCCTCTCCCCAGTAGGCCGCCACTCCCTCCAACCAAAAATAAAAAATTAAACAGTATGTCTCCTTCCCTCAAGTTTCTTCCTCTTTTTTGTGTATTATCTCTTCTTTCTCCTTCGATAGTGATTGTCATATGTGGAAGAAAACCATTGTGAATTGTATACAGGGGCCACGTTTAATTATACTCGGTTCAGTGACGTTAATGCGACGACCGCCAATGTCCGATGTCAGTGTGCCATAACCACACATTGATGGCAAGTGGCAGCACTGGCAGTGGAGGAAATAGAAAGCCTATAGGTGGGAGGCGGAAAACAACGCTGTCGTTGTAATGCGAAAATGGAGCGATTTATCTGAAGTGCGAAAGGGCATCATCATTGGCTTTCAGACTAAGGGAGGAAGTATAACCGAAAACGGCTAAGTTTGTAAACTGGTTGCGTTGGTTAAGGTATAATGTCCGTGCCAAAATGGCGCTATCCAAAACCATGGTACGCCGTGGTACACCACAGGCCATAGATTTATTTTATCGTATGGCTAGGGCCCCTAGTAGGGCAGACCGTTCTCCGGGAGCAGGTCTTTCAGTTTGACGCCACTTCGGCGACCCTGCAGTCGATGAGGATCAAAGGATGATGATGAGGACAGCAGAACACCCAGTCCCTGGGCGGAGAAAATTCCCCGACCCAGCCGGGAATCGAACCCGGGCCCTGAGGATTGACAATCCGACACACTAACCATTTTTTATCTCCTGCTCAGTAGTCAGTTGCCCTTTTTTTGGGGTGGTGGGGGGATGGGGGGTGGGAGGTGGGGAACAGGAACGCAGGGTAAACAAACGATCTTTATTCGTACAATTGTGCTGTCCTAGGGATAGGAAAAGTATCGAGACAGGAAAAACAATTTGGAAACCACAAGATCAACGTAAAGGCCGCCTCTTTTTTTGTTTGTATAACATGAATAAAGTAAATGACAATCCTAGTCACGGGCGGGAGTGAAAATGAAGTTATCATAATCTGCATCACAATCCCTGCAGCACGCGCTGTCGCATCATAAACCTGGCAGAAAGCCATATAATCTTGACCATTTCTGCCTTTGTGGGCGGCATGTATTTCTCCTGCGTCGATCATTTGAAGGACCATTATCTGAGGCGGTTTTGGTGTTTACCATCGTTGTGTGTGTGTGTGTGTGTGTGTGTGTGTGTGTGTGTGTGTGTGTGTGTTTTTTTCTTTATTTTTTTCACGTTAACATAATCCAGTCATAACAGGTAGGGGCCAGTTTCCTTCTCAGTGTGCTATATGCCAATATAATTGAACCGCACAGTACTGTCTCTAGTCGCCGGCCTCGATGGCCGAGCGGTTCTAGGCGCTTCAGTCTGGAACCGCGCGACCGCTGCGGTCGCAGGTTCGAATCCTGCTTCGGGCATGGATGTGTGTGATGTCCTTAGCTTAGTTAGGTTTAAGTAGTTCTAAGTTCTAGGGGACTGATGACCTCAGATGTTAAGTCCCATAGTGCTCAGAGCCATTTGAACCTTTTGTCTCTAGTCGTTCTGCTGCAAGAGTCTTCTCAGTTCTGGAACACCCCAACTGTCGGGCGGATTTTGAAAAACACTCCCTAAAAAATTGGAAAAGTAAGTCCTGTATTTCGTATGACTCCGTATGAGATCGTATTGTTCTTGTAAATACATCCAATAATCCATCACGGACTTAATATCGTACGAATACAAATATTTCGTCGCATGTCCAGCGATCCAATTGACCGCATACGTCTTTTGTTTGGGATAGAAGGTCTTGTCCGGTAGAAAAAGTACATCTGATGTGATTTCTGTGTAGTTAGTGCGCCGAAGGAAGGCCGGTATTCGACGCGTCAGCTTCCAGACGTCCCTCGCTGCGCCACACACTAAACCATGTTCTTCCGTTGCTAACAGTCCACAGTTTGTGCAAAGAAGAGAATCGACCATATGAATTGTATGTAATCGACTCCTGGTCACAAGTTTACGTTTTATAAGAATATACCACATCGATCTCGCAGCTGTTGACAGTAATGGAGTATGCACTGCACACCAAATGTGGTTCCACGTTCTCGACGGGTATTTGAATTCCATAATATTGCGGCCATGGTCATCCATCAAGCACCTATAGATCTCCCGAGTCGTGGGTATTCTCGTCGAAGGTACTTTCAGACGAACATAACTGTAATCAACAAGAAATGAGGCAATGTTTGCAAGAGAAGGCGAAATATTACCCACCGCAATAGGGGGTTCGTACGAAGGCGGAACAAGTACTTCTAGCAGAGCGGACGTTATGATATGCTTTCGTTGTTGCCAATTTCCAATCATCGCTCGCATGTAAAGCGCCAGGGCTTTGTTTCGCACGTTTGTGAGGTTGAGGCCACCGTTCCGGAACTGTAGCGTTAACGTGTCATATTTGATCTGAAATAACATCCCAGTACTAACATAGTAACCAAAGGCAGCCATGAGGAGGTCTGCAATACCCTTCGTTATTAGTAGGATCTGCACTAAATGGGTCAGTCGTGACGCTATGCCACATGTTGGATCATGTCAAAGGCTCTCAGTGAGTTGTTGCGTATCGTCAGACGAACATTCTGCAGAAGCCGCCGAGAACTCGCCGCCGCTGACCGCCGTAGTGAACAGCTAAATGTGATCCCCAGACATCTCAGCGATTCCACCGTCTGAAACGGTCCCGGTATGTCTTCCAGACCCCGTCCAATGTGCATAATTTTGGATTTCGTCATGTTAACGAACTGCCTGCCGCCGTCCCGTAAGAGTCTAGATGTTCAACAGCCTAACGCTCTTCATGTCCTGATCTGACAAGAAGGATCAGGTCGTCCGCATATGCGCGACAAACGAAAGAGTTCTCATTAAGCGCTATCCCAGAAAGTGAGCGCCTCATAACACACATCAGCGGCTCAAGCGCTATCGCAAACAGCATCATGGCGAGTGGGCACCCTTGTCGGACTGAGCTGTTAATAGGAATCGAGCCCGCTTCCCAACCGTTTACAATCACCTTCGATGTAGCCCCTCGTATTAGCCTCATAACGATGGAGATGAAAACAGGTGGAATCGCCATTCGGCTCATGACTGACGCCAAGAAGTCATGATTTATCCTGTCGAGCGCACGATCGAAGTCCACAGATATCATCGCTGCTCGCATTTTACACTTTTCCGCAAGGGCGAAAACGTCACGGTATTCACTTAACGCCGAGATGTTGCTTCGCACCCCTAGTAAAGCCTGATCAGGGGATATTGTCCTGGATATCGCCAGCTTGAGACGAGACGCTAGTAGTCGTGCAAAGATTTTATAGTCGGTGTTTAGCATAGTGAGAGGCCGATATTGATTAACACTGCGACGCCCCGCCATCTTCGGGATGGGAAGAAGAAAGCCCGTCACAAAATCCGACAGTAGGCGCATATGCGGACGCAGCGCCTCATTGTACATCGATCCCATCTGGCCTTGGTGATTTATGGGCCGCTCCTTTTGTGAGTGCCACCTTTATATCGTCTTCTGTGAGTGGCTCCATAAGCGCTGCCTTATCCGTCTCTGTCAATGTTGTTTGCAGATGTTGCTGTATCTCTTCCCCCACCCGACGGTCCGTCGGTGTACCGGCATAGAGGTGGCGGAAATGCTCTAAAAATTCATTTGCAATGTCCTGTTGTGTTGTCAGTTGACGGCCATCTAAACCGTGGAGCACTGTTACCAATGCCTGGCGGTAACGTTTATGTTCCCGCGACACATGATGCATCGAGGTACGTTCCCCAGTGATGGTGTCGAGACATCTTGCCCGTATTGGGATGCCACCCCGTCCTCGTCGCGTGATCTATAGGATTTGTGCCTTGACAGGATGAACTTCGCATGATGTTCTGCAGACGGCACCTGGAATGACAGCTCACGAAGCATGGTGTAATAATAATAATAATGAGTCTCTCTTTGCCATCTCGTCTTATCCCGACCATACTGTATTAGAGCTCTTCTTATTGCCGGCTTAGTACACTCGAGCCACCATTGAAGCACGGAGGTATATGTTGGTACACGGCGTTGACATGTGACCCATACCTCCTTGACTCTCTGACGACATTCGGGGTCCGCCAAAAGTGACGAATTGAGCTTCCATGTCCCGCGGCTTCTCCACACACTTTGCCTAGGGAGTGATATGGTACAAATGTAGGCCAGATGATCAGTAAAGGCCGCAGGCCATCGTTCCGCGTCGACCACCTTATCCTGTAGGCCAACCGAAACATATTCGATCGAGTCTGCTCGCCGAGTGACTGGTAAAAAAAGTATATCCCTCACGGTTCCTATGAATCATGTCCAGCTGTCGCTTAACTCCAGATCCCGGCATAGCACATGCAATTCACGACAGGACTTGTAATGTGGAGTCTGGTCTTTTTGGGCTAAAACACAATTGAAGTCACCACCTATTATGAAACGATCGAATCTGCCGGTAAATAAGGGCACAATCTCTTCCGAATAATATCTCGCACGCGCCCGTCTGTTGTTGCCGAAGGTAGATAAGCCAGGTCGCGAACCTGAATCCCGTCCCGGACCAATATCGCCGTTCCACTGTCATTGTTCGAGTGCGGCGAGGTGTAAAAAAATGGTTCAAATGGCTCTTGAGCACTATGGGACTCAACTGCTGAGGTCATTAGTCCCCTAGAACTTAGAACTAGTTAAACCTAACTAACCTAAGGACATTACACACATCCATGCCCGAGGCAGGATTCGAACCTGCGACCTTAGCGGTCTCGCGGTTCGAGACTGCAGCGCCTAGAACCGCACGGCCACTTCGGTCGGCGCGAGGTGTAGGAGATGTATCCATGTACTTCCTGGAACTCAGGAATGTAAATTTCCTGTACCATCAGTATATCCACATCCGACGCGTATATCATGTCCCTAAACAACTGCTGTTTCACGGGTGATCTAATGGTATTTATATTCACTGTCCCTATTCTGTATGCCTGGGCTCGAGTGACCATTCAGCTACCGGGCGCGGACGCCACGAGCCATAGATGACAGCGGTGAACGACAGCTGGGGAGACGTTAATGGCTGGACAGACGTGCAACTGCTGAGCAATTGATGAACAACTGACCACCTCGATGAGCTAAGAGACCACGAACAATGTTTCCTCAACGACCATTCAGCAAACGCTGCCGCTGATGGGCCTCCGCAGCAGGTGCCACGTTCTTGCACCTATGCTGACCGCTGTTCATCGTCAACGAAGGCTGGAATTTGCACGCGAATGCCGCAATCGGACGTCCACTGACTGGCGACAGGTTGCCTTTTCAAATGAATCACGTTTAATACTCCATCGGCGTGAAACGTCTGAAAACAAACGCCCTGGAGCAATCGTCGTAAGGGTCGAGACCGGAGGAGGAGGCATTATGGTCTGGGCAATGTTTTACTGGCATTGCCTGGTTGGTGGTGATGTTCTGGAAGGCACAGTGCATCAAAGCAAATATGCATATAGCCTTGAGGTCAATGTCCGCTCCTACACGCAGTTCGTTTTTCCTCGGAGTGTGAAATGGGCTTCGTCGGTCCACAACGCATTAGACAACCAACCGTCATCTTCCATCAGTTTTTGAAATGCCCTCACCGCGAATACTCTCTGCGTCACAAAATCGGTGGCTAACAGTTCATTACACTGGGTTTTGTACGGATAGCACTGCAGAGTACGCCTTGTTACTCTCCAAAGAGTATTGCGTGGAATGCCAGTGCGACTTTAAGGGTTCACGAGCGGTGGCGAAGATAAACCCGCTAAAGTTTCAGTTTCTTCCCGAACGGTCAGAGCAGCAGTGGCACCCGTGTCTGGTCGTCCACCACGGGGCCGATCGTCTAAACAGCCCGCGGCGTCGAACTCAGTGATCGTTTTCTTCACAGCAACGTTTGTCTCAAGACCTTTATCCATTCGAATAGCCTTCTTATGGCGGTGGGATCGTAAAGCTGCAGTATCGTATTATCCATTCACTGACAGTGCCTTTTCTGAAAAAATCAACACGCTGCAATTGCTGGCACATCTGACTCCCTGTCTCACTACAGCTCTTTTTATACAAGATTCGCAAACGGCGTCACTGGCAAATTACTGTCCAGCGCCATCTGTTGGTCCGTCGTAGGTAGAGAGGTAAAACTCGACACACATGCCTGAAATGACATTGGCGTTGTATTGAAACCAAAAACAAGCTTGTACTAAGGTTCGTCTCTATATCCTGTAGAACCCGGTTCTCCAGGTCTGGTGTACTAACAGTACGCCGCCTCCCTGCACGTTGTGCTGTCTGAAAGGACCGATGATCGCACGAACGCCCAAAAAGGACCTGAAATGTTGTCATGTGGTTGGTGTTTGTGAGGGTACTTGTTTTTGTATAGCATGCTGCCTCTCGACCGTTTTCGTCTGCTTGGCCGCACACAAATACCATCTCGGTGTTACGTCGTATACATTTGTTACTTTATAAACAAAAAATTACATATATATTTTTATTTTTAATTTATTAGCATGAATTTTTCTTTTGTTGGAGCATGATTCTTTCTCTCAGTGATATTACCTTTTCTTGTCACTTTTACTAACGTGCATAAGTAAATATGAAACGGGTTCTTGAAGGGCCGCTGTTATTCATGTACCAACTTTAGATTTTGAGCGTGATGACTAAAATGTAGTTGCCGTTAACTATATTGAATGTAATTTTGGTAATTTCTATTAATTGACTGCAAAGCAAGGCTCGAGAGAATTTCGATTGTTGTCGTGGAGCGGCCAAGATAAAACTTACTGAACTCATGGAATCTGTATAATTTAAAAACTGAACTTTACGTAAATTAATTATCTGTTGCAATATAGAAAGGTTCTTACAACGAAATCTCTCGCATTTAAATTTACTGTTAACACTTTGAAATATAAATTAATACTTCGGCGCGTAATGGCCGACCAGAGGCTGCATCGGAAGATGAGCTTCTCGTAATGCAAATTACTGAAAAAATGCTTATTAAAAATTATTAGCCACTGCGAGCATTTGAGGTGACAACTATTACAAAGAAATTCATTTTGTGGAAACAATAATTAGTTTATTTTAGTAAACTACCGAATAACTTACATAAAATATGTTTAGCCACTGAATGGCTGCCTTCCGTATCGCGAAACAAAACAGTGTGTGTACCATAAAGTACGTCCTTCCTCCTCGGCCGTACAATCGTGTCTCTTTTCGATTCTTTTTTATTTTCATAGACATTAAATAAAGATGCTATTCTTAAATTATCGCTCCATATCAGTTGTTTCAAGAACATTAACTGTATCTTTTATACTAATTATATTCATAAAATACGTTAACTACGGTTTAAAACCGATAAAACTATCAATATTTATGTGACGTGCCGTCACATCGGCTTGTTCCCGACGTGAATACCGGACCAATGTGCTGCTTACAGTACGCTGCAACACACAAGGAACACGCGGTACGTGGTCCGAGAAAATGGCATTCGCCAACGCCATCTACCTTGGCAAAATTGCATTTCCGGACGCATATTTGTAGGATCTTTTTTCCTATGTTTCCTGTCAGGAATTCGTTCTCGCAGTTTGTCGGTTTTATTAATGATCATCCTCTATAGTTTATCTTTTACAAATATGACATCCCTACATAGTCTAAAACAAATAACAATGCTATGCTGTTTTAAGTCTCAACCCGTAGTTTTAACATGCCATTATGAACTGCTAATAAGCACTGTTTCTAATTCCAGTTCCTTTTTAAATGTTTATAAAATTATTACTTTTCTAAATGTTTTCGAATACTAACCTTTATTAGCAAATACTTCACTGTCATTAAGCACATACAGATGTTTTACAGCAAAATTATGAGCATGCAGCGGAACACACGTCTTTTTCAGACTGACAGCGGTGCATATTATCGCTGGAGCGGCGGCCCTAGGGAGCGTCGGTTTCTTTGATAACCAACGCGTCGATGTCTGCATTGCCTATGTCGTAATACTTAGCAACATATGCACGGTCTAACGTTTTTAGTAATTTTGCACACAAACAGCAGTTCAACGTGTTTTAGCCTCCTTTTATTAGCTGCATTAATACGCTACTGGCCATTAAAATAGCTACACCAAGAAGAAATACAGATGATAAACGGGTATTCATTGGACAAATATATTATACTAGAACTGACATGTGATTACATTTTCACGCAATTTGAGTACATAGATCCTGAGAAATCAGTACCCAGAACAACCACCTCTGTCCGTATTAACGGCCTTGATACGCCTGGGCATTGAGTCAAACAGAGCTCGGATGGCGTGTACAGGTACAGCTGCCCATGCAGCTTCAACACGATACCATAGTTCATCAAGAGTAGTGACTGGGGTATTGTGACGAGCCAGTTGCTCGGCCACCATTGACCAGATGTTTCCATTTGGTGAGAGATGTGCAGAATGTGCTGGCCAGGGCAGCAGTCGAACATTTTGTGTATCCAGAAAGGTCCGTACAGGACCTGCAACATGCGGTCGTGCATTATCCTGCTGAAATGTAGGGTTTCGCAGGGATCGAATGAAGGGTAGAGCCACGAGTCGTAACACATCTGAAATGTAACGTCCACTGTTCAAAGTGCCGTCAATACGAACAAGAGGTGACCGAGACGTGAAAGCAATGGCACCCCATACCATAACGCCGGGTGATAAGCCAGTATGGCGATGACGAATACCAGGCGCTCCTGTCTGTGATGCAGCGTCAAGGGTAACCGCAGCGATGGTCTCCGAGATGATAGTCTATGCTGCTGCAAACGTCGTCGAACTATTCGTGCAGATGGTTGTTGTCTTGCAAACGTCCCCATCTGTTGACTCAGGGATCGAGACGTGGCTGCACGATCCGTTACAGCCATGCGGATAAGATGCCTGACATCTCGACTGCTTGTGATACGAGGCCGTTGGGATCCAGCACGGCGTTTCGTATTACCCTCCTGAACCCACCGATTTCATATTCTGCTAACAGTCATCGGATCTCGACCAACGCGAGCAGCAATGTCGCGATACGATAAACCGCAATCGCGATAGGCTACAATCCGAACTTTATCAAAGACGGGAACGTGATGGTACGCATTTCCCCTCCTTACACGAGACATCAGAACAACGTTTCACCAGGCAACGCCGGTCAACTGCTGTTTATGTATGAGAAATCGGTTGTAGATGTCGCCAGCGGCTCCAACCTTGTGTGAATGCTCTGAAAAGCTAATCATTTGGATCTCACAGCCTCTTCATCTTGTCGGTTAAATTTCGCGTCTGTAGTACGTCATCTTCATGGTGTAGCAATTTTAGTGGCCAGTAGTGTATTTAATCGCTTTTGCAAATATTTAGCCACATTTAAATATTATTGTATTTTGTAACAAACTGTGGATCTTACAAATATGGTATCTGACGATGTTACAATTGTACATATGAAGTTTGTGTGCGTTAACGTTATTCGTTGTCCAAAGGATAACGTGCGGATCGCTGGGCGGAGCTCACTGTTTATAACCCGTTAGCGTCCCTCTTCTAGCCAGCAGTTGATCACTGATGCTTCTTGCGCTTAACAACGGAGCCGTCCATCGTCTCCATGTAATTTTTTACTATTTTGATTATCTTATGTAATTTAAGGTGAATAGCTGTATAATTACTAGCACACTCTATCAATTTCAGTGGCATCACTGGTCTGATGATGAGCTTTGTGCGACTGAATCCGGTTACCATACCATAAAAAATTATACAGGGTGGTCCATTGATAGTGACCGGGCCAAATATCTCACGAAATAAGCGTCAAACGAAAAAACTACATAGAACGATACTCGTCTAGCTTGAAGGGGGATACCAGATGGCGGTATGGCTGGCCCGCTAGATGGCGCTGCCATAGGTCAAACGGATATCAACTGCGTTTTTTTTTTAAATAGGAACTCCCATTTTGCGCGAGAATCGGGAATCTCAAAAACGTCGGCGTTGAGAACGCTACATCAACATCGATTGCACCCGTACCATTCTGTATTTCTATGTACCAGGAATTGCATGGCGACGACTTTGAATGTCGTGTACAGTTATGCCACTGCGCACAGGAGAAATTATGGGACGATGACAGATTTTTTGCACGCGTTCTATTTAGCGACGTAGCGTCATTCACCAACAGCGGTAATGCAAACCGGCATAATATGCACTATTGGGGAACGGAAAATCCACGATGGCTGCGACAAGTGGAACATCAGCGACCTTGGCGGGTTAATGTATGGTGTGGAATTATGGGAGGAAGGATAATTGGCCCCCATTTTATCGATGGCAATCTAAAGGATGCAATGTATGCTGATTTCCTACGTAATGTTCTACCGATGTTACTACAAGATGTTTCACTGCATGACAGAATGGCAATATACTTCCAACACGATGGATGTCCGGCAGATAGCTCGCGTGCGGTTGAAGCGGTATTGAATAGCATATTTCATGACAGGTGGATTGGTCGTCGAAGCAGCATACCATGGCCCGCACGTTCACCGGATCTGACGTCCCCGGATTCCGTTCTGTTCGGAAAGTTGAAGGATATTTGCTATCGTGATCCACCGACAACGCCTGACAACATGCGTCAGCGCATTGTCAATGCATGTGTGAACATTACGAAAGGCGAACTATTCGCTGTTGAGAGGAATGTCGTTACACGTATTGCCAATCCATTGAGATTGACGAACATCATTTTGTGCATTTATTTTATTAATGTGGTATTTACACGTAATCACGCTGTAACAGCATGCGTTCTCAGAAACAATAAGTTCACAAAGGTACATGTATCACATTAGAACAACCTAAATAAACAATTCAAACGTACCTACGTTCTGTATTTTAAATTAAAAAACCTACCTGTTACCAACTGTTCGTCTAATATTGTGAGCCATATGTTTGTGACTATTACAGCGCCATCTGTCAAAAAGCGCAAAAAGTGGTCCAACTAAAACATTCATATTTCTTTACGTACTACACGAATGTGTAATAAAGAATGGGGGTTCCTATTTTAAAAAACGCAGTTGATATACGTTTGACCTATGGCAGCGCCATGTAGCGGGCCAACCATAGCGCCATCTGGTTTCCCCCTTCAAGGTAGTCAAGTTTCGTTCTTTGTAGTTTTTTCGTTTGACGCTTATTTCGTAAGATATTTGGCCCGGTCACGATCAATGGACCGCCCTGTATATACAGAATGAGTCACCTAACGTTACCGCTGGATATATTTCGTAAACCACATCAAATACTGACGAACCGATTTCACAGACCGAACATGAGGAGAGGGGCTAGTGTAATTGTTTAATACAAACCATACAAAAATGCACGGAAGTATGTTTTTTAACACAAACCTACGTTTTTTTTAAAATGGAACCACGTTAGTTTTGTTAGCACATCTGAACATATAAACAAATACGTAATCAGTGCCGTTTGTTGCATTGTAAAATGTTAATTACATCCGGAGATATGGTAACCTAAAGTTGACGCTTGAAACCTCCGACGTTCAGTTGCGTGTTGTAACAAACACGGGCCACGGTCGGCGAGCAGCATCTGCAGGGATATGTTTACGATGACGACGGTGTTTGCGAGTGTGGCTGTAGTGCACTGTTGTGGTTTGGTCTAGCTGTCGCAGTGTCCGCATGTAGCGCTTGTTGCTATTGTTATTCTGCATTCGTCTCCGCACGCAGACCAACTGTAGTACACCGTGTTACCAGACGTCTGTGATAGTGTAATGTTGTAGGAACTGTGACCATGGTGTATACGAACTCTGAATAGGCGGAGACGATACTCATCTATGGCGAGTGTCGACGATATGCAGCTGAAGCCTGCAGGCTGTATGCAGAACGGTACCCGGACAGAGAGCATCCAACTTGCCGCACATTGCAAAACATCTAGCGCCAACTGTATGCAACAGGTATGGTCGTAGCACGCAAATGGATCCGTAACAGGCCCGTCACAAGAGAAGCGGGTTCAAATGGCTCTGAGCACTATGGGACTCAACTGCTGAGGTCATCAGTCCCCTAGAACTTAGAACTAGTTAAACCTAACTAACCTAAGGACATCACACACATCCATGCCCGAGGCAGGATTCGACCCTGCGACCGTAGCGGTCTCGCAGAAGCGGATTCAGTTGGTGTGTTAGCTGCTGTTGCCATGAACCCAAACATGAGTACACGGGACATTGCGAGAGCCGGTGGACTGACTCCAAGTAGTGTCTTGCGCATACTGCATCGTCACCGCTTTCACCCGTTTCATGTGTCGCTACATCAGCAATTACATGGTGATGACTTTAATAATCACCGAGCGAGGTGGCGCAGTGGTTAGACACTGGACTCGCATTCGGGAGGACGACGGTTCAATCCCGCGTCCGGCCGTCCTGATTTAGGTTTTCCGTGATTTCCCTAAATCACTCCAGGCAAATGCCGGGATGGTTCCTCTGAAAGGGCACGGCCGACTTCCTTTCCCATCCTTCCCTAATCCGATGAGACCGATGACCACGCTGTCTGGTCCCCTTCCCCAACAACAACCAACCAACCAACTTTGATAATCGAGTGCAATTCTGTCAATGGGCATTAACAGAGAATGCGTTGCAGTTCTACCTGTTTACCGATGAAGCGGGTTTCACAAACCACGGGGCAGTGAATCTACGGAACATGCATTACTGGTCCGTGGACAATCCTCGCTGGCTCAGACAGGTAGAGCGACAGCGACCGTGGACTGTAAATATATGGTGCGGAATCATTGGCGACCACCTCATTAGTCCTCACTTCATTGCAGGGGTCCAAACAGCTGCAACATACATCGCGTTTCTACAGAATGATCTGTCAACGTTGCTCGAAAATGTCCCACTGGAAACGCGTCGACGTATGTGGTATCAGCATGATGGTGCATCTGCACATTCCGCAATTAACACTAGGCCGACCCTTGACAGGATGTTCGACGGGCGTTTCATAGGACGTGGAGGACGCATAAATTGGTCAGCCCGTTCTCCTGATCTTACACCTCTGGACTTCTTTCTGTAGGGTACGTTAAAGGAGAATGTGTACCGTGATGTGCCTACAACCCCAGACGATATGAAACAACGTTTTGTGGCAGCCTGCGGCGATATTACACCAGATGTACTGCGGCGTGTACGACATTCATTACGCCAGAGATTGCAATTGTGTGCAGCAAATGATGACCACCACATTGAACATCTATTGGCCTGACATGTCGGGACACACTCTATTCCACTCCGTAACGGAAAACGGAAACCACGTGTGTACGTGTACCTCACCACTCATGGTAATGTACATGTGCGTCAGTGAAAAAGACCAATAAAAAGGTGTTAGCATGTGGACGTAATGTGCTGTACCAGTCTCTTCTGTACCTAAGGTCCATCACCGTTCCCTTTGGATCCCTACGTAATTCGGTGCTCTCCGATACACACGATCGAACAGCGGAGGAGTGGTACTCAAGCGTCAACTTTCGGTTACAATATCTCCGGAGTAATTAACATTTTACAATGCAACAAACGGCACTGATTACGTATTTGTTTATATGTTCAGATGTGCTAACAAAACTATCGGGATTCCATTTAAAAAAACGTAGGTTTGTGTTAAAAAACATACTTCCGTGCATTTTTGTATGGTTTGTATTAAGCAATTACACTAGCCCCTCTCCTCACGTTCGGTCTGTGGAATCGATTCGTCAGTATTTGATGTGGTTTACGAAATATATCCAGCGGTAATGTTAGGTGACTCACCCTGTATACCATTCTATGAGTAAAGATGTTCTATTCTTTTGTATCCCGCCTGGATAGGCGGTGCGTGGGTCTGCTCCTGTGAACTGCTTCTGTAATATAGGCCGAGAGGAAGGAAGCGAGTAGGAGCAGGAGAGGTGAAGCACTTCGGTACTGCATGTAACTTCAACACTTTTAATAGAGTCAAAAACACGAGTAAATATCAAATGCATACATAACTTTGGCTAGGATGAGCACGTAGGTGTGAAGCCGTAGTCCATGTATAATCCTGTGAAGTTTGGATTACTGTTCTGTATAATCTCAAAACTGACAAATACTCGTTGCTGTCCAAACTTTAACTGAACGTAACTAATACAAAGTCTCAATAGCAAGCTAGCCCACTCGGTAGTAGAAGCGATATTTCCAGGCCGTCCGCTGCAGTGATGGACTGTGCGGCTGGTCCCGGCGGAGGTTCGAGTCCTCCCCCGGGCATGGGTGTGCGTGTTTGTCCTTAGGATAATTCAGGTTAGTAGTGTGTAAGCTTAGGGACTGATGACCTTAGCAATTAAGTCCCATAAGATTCCACACACATCTAAACATCTAGGCCGTCTGCTCTTGGTGAAATGGACCGAAGTCAAGATAGCGCTCCCTGAGCTCCACAACGTCGGCCAGAGGGCGCTGTGGTCGGCGTAGTTAGTGCCGTGCTCCTACGTTGTGGCATCGTAACTATCGAGGCCACAGGTTCGACTGTGGATGTATGATTGCGAAGTGGAAATACGAAGGAAAAACAAGACCTAAAAACAGACCACACAGATTTCATATACTGACGGACAAGGATCGTCGAGAAGTGCAGAGGGAGTGGAAGAGATCGCATGAAATCACAGGAAGGAATCACTCGTGAGTTCTAAAGTGCTACCAGCAGTCCCAGATGACACTACTGTTGTGTGTAGAGAGTTAAAAAGAATGGGGCAGAGTGGTCAAGCAGATCTACGTAAGCCACACATTTCTGTTGTCAGTGCTAATCTATGCGTGAGGCGGCGTAAAGAGTGACACCACTTACAGTGGCTGACTGAGAACGAATGACTGGGACTGATGAAACACACCATGCCCCGTTGCAATTCGATGGACGGCTTTTGGTCTGGCGAATGGCTGGGAAACGCTCCTGCCACCATGTGTGGTAGCAATAATGAATTAGAAAAGAAATGGTGTTAACATATGTTGCGGTTTTCGTGGTTTTCTACTTAAGAGCCGGCCTTGGTGGCCGAGAGCTTCTAGGCGCTTCAGTCCGGAACCACGCTGCTGCTATGGTCGCAGGTTCGTATCCTGCGTCGGGCATGGATGTGTGTGATGTCCTTAGGTTAGTTAGGTTTAAGTACTTCTAAGTCTAGGGGACTGATGACCTCAACTGTTAAGTCCCATAGTGCTTAGAGCCATTTTTTCTGCTTAAGAGAACGCTAAATGCAGAAGGATACGAACACATTTTGCAGGTTGTGTGCTGTGTATCATTATGCACCGTGTCATAATGCAGCGTGTGTGAGATATTGGTCTGTGGACAATAATACTACAGAAATGGTCTGACCTACCCAGACTCCCAACTTGAATCGAATCAACATATTTCAGATGAGTAATAACATCGAATTCGGTACAAATCGTAGCGTTCAACGTCACTACCTTCTCAGTTTCGGTTTCTGTGGAAGAATGTGGCTCCACTCCTTCACAAACATTCAGAAACCTCACTGAAAGTATCCCCAGTAGAATTCAAGCCGCCGAAAGGCCAAGAGTGGACACACCTGATATTAAAGTCCGCTGATAGGTGTCCGAGTCTTTCGGTCAGATAGTGTAAATTTGTACTGACTAGGACAATGTTTCAAAGTGAAGTCATTGCTGGGTTATTACGACACATTCAAAATTACTTCACAAACAGCTTTTATGCGCCTTCATGTTTATGGGAACACTGACAAGGGAACCTCCCCATCGCACCCCCCTCAGATTTAGTTATAAGTTGGCACAGTGGATAGGCCTTCAAAAACTGAAAACAGATCAATCGAGAAAACAGGAAGAAGTTGTGTGGAACTATGAAAAAATAAGCAAAATATACAAACTGAGGAGTCCAAGCGCAAGATAGACAACATCCAGCTTAATTAAGCTCAGGAGCGCCGTGGTCCCATGGTAAGTCGGCTCTCAGCCGTGGCAGCGTGCGGACGGCACCGCGCGCCGGCCAGTGCTCCGCTGCAGGCGTTGTTTACTTCCGCGTCGTAGCTTTAAGGCTTGTGTCTGTCCACCGTGAACAACATGTCGAGCGCTTACCGTCGTGCGACCCTTAAAGTTTCCTTCCCAGCTGAACATGCGCGACTTCGTGCACATGAAGTTGAAACGTTCATACGTGAAGAAGTTCGTTTAGATCCTAACCACGTTATCGGAATCCATTTTTCGATCACGAGTAGTGTCGTTCATATTAAAATGACAAACACCGAGGTGTGTGAAGATGTTATTCGCCGCCATGCCAATGGACTTAAGTTCAAATACTCTGATGGTCACGTCGGAGCTGTAACACTTGAACTCGCAGAGTACGGTCAACGCACGATTAGGGTGTTTGAGCTACCTTTTGAAGTGCCGAAGGACGAAGTTGTCTCTGCGTTACAATCATACGGTAACGTCATCGGTTACATAGAGGAAAAATGGCAAACCTTCACGACCTACCACGTCCTTAATGGTGTGCGTCAGGTCAAAATTGAACTGAAAAAACATATACCATCATACCTGACCATTGGCGGGGTGCGAGCCATTGTCATGTACGACGGCCAACCCCGAACATGTGCGGGTTGTGGACAAGAAGGCCACGTCAGATCCGCCTGCATGCGACGCCGCCTGATCCAGACGCCGGTCGGCGAGGAAGCGTCCCCAGCGGTGATGACTCAGATCCCTGTCACATACGCCAAGGTTGCCCAGGAAGGTAGCACGTCTACACAGAGTCTTCCTGCTCCGTTGACGACGTCTGATCAGGTAGATGCAACCGCTCCTGAGATTCCTTCTGAGGTGCCCCAGACGCCAGATCCTGACCTGCCGAATCATCGCAGCACTGTGACTGAAAATGCTACTGAGATGGACGTTGATCCGGGAGTGGTACCTACTTCTGCTTTCCTTCAGACTGGTCCGGAGTCAGACGAAAGCCACCTGCAATCGGACTCTGAACGACCTGTTCGAAAACAAGGGTCGACACGAAAGAGAAAGAAACGTAGCCGTACACCCCCTGATGAATCCATTCTACGGATGGATACCAGGGATGCAGACCCGAAGATGGACGACAAACCGCTCTTTGATGACCAAAAGTCTGATGCGAAAGACCCGCCACAGGCGACCACTGGCAACGAATACCCCTCCTTACTGGCGCCGTCGCCCCCACAGGTCGACGTTGAAGAGAGCCTATCCGATGAGACGAAAACTACGTCTCCTCTCCACGTGGATGATGTGCACAGCCGATGCCCTACCGCAGTATCAGTCTCCTGGGCAGACGACGTGGAGGTCGAAGGGACTGGGGTGGACGCTGCTGATGATGGGGCACCCCCATCGGTTGCGCCCGCGCTCGCAAACTCTCCACAATAGCAGCCTCTTCAGCGGACCGGCAAGATCGACGACCTCTCGCTCCTGAAGAAGAAGCCCCACCTGTGCCTGTGGGACTCCAACACCAGCATTATCGTGTCGCAACGATTAACCTCGCGACCATTCGTGCGGCCCACAAACTGGCGCTGCTCCGCGAAATGATTTATCATGCGGACATAGATATTGCGCTTTTTCAGGAAGTGCATGTCGCCGATTTTTCACCACCACATGGCTTCACGGTGCATCTTTCTCCCGCTTCGGACACCGGTAGTGGTGTTGCCATCATCTTACGCGAAGGTCTTCCTGCCGAAGATGTCCTATACCTCCCCAGCGGCAGAGGTATGGCCCCTACTCTCTTTGGTGTACGCATCGTCAACATTTATGCGCCGTCGGGCTCCAGCTACCGTCGTGAACGCAATGCCTTCTTCGCGAATGAAGTTACACCCCTTTTTATGCGACCACACGATGACTGGGTCATGGGTGGAGACTTCAACTGCACCCAGCGATCTCAGGATCAATTGCCGCGTCACTCACCATGCGCAGCTCTGGAAACAGTCGTCACGCGGCTACAATTTGTCGACACGTGGAGACATGTTCACGGTGATCTTTTGGGCTTTACGTACTACACTGCGCACTCCTCTAGCCGACTGGATCGCATCTACATCTCGCGATCCCTAATTCAACACACTCGACAGGCTGAAATCTGGCCTGTTGCTTTCTCAGACCATGAGGCTTACTTCTGTGATGTTGTTCTCACAAGACAGGCAGTATGGCACGGACGTGGTTTATGGAAACTGAACACGGCACTTCTTAATTCACCTGACTGTCGACTTCTAATAGAAGACACTTGGATCACATGTAATAGACGCCGGCCCACGTATCCGTCTACCATATCCTGGTGGATCCAGTGTGCAAAACCTGCTCTTCGAAAAACTTTAATCCGGTATGGCTAAGATGTTGTCGCTTGGAGGAAGAGCACTATGGACTTTTACTACAGGATCCTACGAGAATGCTCCACGATGCCAGCCTCCCCTGAGCGCCATACAAGGATGAACCAAGCTAAGGCCCAAATCTCCAATCTCATGCGACGGCATTTGGAAGGAGCGATAGTACGATCTCGTACTGCTGATCGCATGCCTCATGAACATCCGTCGATGTACCATATCATCCAAGAACGACAAAATCGACGCCGAAAATTGATTCACGTCCTAACGGATCAAGAAGGGCGTCGCTACGTAACCCAATTTGCAATAGGGAATGTGCTTCACGCCCACTACCGGCAGCTCTACGCCGCAATTCCACATTCCCCAGAGTTGATCGAGGAAGTCTCACAGCTCAACTTCGGTGGTATCCCAGGAGATGCGGCGATTGACTTGATGTCAGAGGTGACTGATGAGGAAGTCCGCGATGCGATCCGGGCAGGAACCATCAATCGCTCCCCAGGACCCGACGGTCTTCCCCTCGAATTTTATCGCACCTTCCGTGATTTGTTAGAGTCCACCTTCACCTCCATCTGTCGGGAACTGATGTCTCCGGAAGTACCTGTGCCGGACGCTTTCATGGAAGGAATTATTATTCCTGTACATAAACCGCACGGTGTCAACAATATCAGTGATTATCGGCCCCTCACCCTCCTTAATAGTGATATGAAAATCTTCACTCTCCTTTTGGCAGCACGACTTAAAAACGTTGACCGATACGTTGTGTCGCCAGACCAAGCATCTTTGGGAGGAAATAATAATATTCGCACGGCTTTATGCCGCTACAGGGATATGATCGCCGTTACCCAGGCACAACGCCTCTCTGGGGCACTTGCGTCTTTGGACTTTAGTCAAGCTTTTATAGGGTTGACCATTCGTTCCTTACGGCCGTTCTCCACCATATGGGTTTCCCAGTCGCCGTTATCACGGTAGTGATGCGCCTTCTGCGGGGTGCCTCATCCAGGATTATGTACAATGGCAGACTCACTCCACCGATAATAATAGGTCGATCCGTACGTCAAGGTTGCCCTCTATCAGCAATTTTGTACGCCTTTTCCTTGGAATCCTTGCTATGTGGACTAAGAAAACGTTTGGTAGGGTTGTCCATAGATCGCTACCGATTCTGTTGCACGGCCTATGCTGACGATGTAGTCATCTGTTTACGTAATGCCGACGAGGTTCGAGCTGTTTTGACGTGGGTAGCGACTTATGGTGAGGCGTCGGGTAGCTCTTTAAACGTACGTAAGTCACAAGTTATGTTCATTGGCACGGGACTTCCCGTGGAGTGCTTTACACCTCTCACCACCGTTGATACCATTCGTTGTTTGGGAATAGATTTTTCATCTGATCTCCGGCGTTCAGCCACCATCAACTGCCGAAGCCTCCTTTTAATGATCAGAGCAGGTCTTATGGACCATCGCCTTCGATCCCTAGATATTCTCCAAAGAGCTCGGTATGTCAATACATATATCGCATCCCGAGTTCCCCATGTAGCACAAGTTCTACCTTTCCCGCTTACTGTGGCACGTCGCATGTTGGCAGCGATGGCATCTTTCGTCAGCTCTGGGATGTTGTTCAAAGTTAACTATGCAACCCTTACTCTTCCCCGTGAACGAGGAGGGATAGGTCTGTTTCACGTGCCGGATAGAGCTCGCGCCCTATTTGTCAGCTCCCAGATGAGGGTATGGACCCGTTGCCCAACGAGCCTCACTGGTCTCCTCCTGTCGGCATACTCGCCGGTCTCACTGTCAGCCCCAGTGATGATCTCGGATGTTCCGGCCCAGTTCCATTATATACGGTACTTCTTTCTGGAACTCAGTTATCTACGCCTCACCTTACCAAGACAGCTTTTACTCATGACAAAGGCAGTATACAATGTCCTCCAATTAGGTCGTCCACCTAACCCGATTGAACAAAAGTTCCCCCAGGTTGACTGGCGTCATGTATGGCGCGCGGTGTTTGCCTGTTACCTTGACACGAATGTACAATCTGTCTGGTACCTAACTGTCAATGGTAAGCAAATCGACCAATATCGCCCTCATCGTATCCACCTCGCCCAATCACCTCTATGCTCCACGTGTGGAGTGCCAGACAATGATGAACATCGGTTTCTTTGCGGACCGGCGGCGGAGGTTTGGCACTTGGTTCGACGTATTGTGGCTTTTCTAACGCGGGACATTCCGGATCGGATTACTCCCCTTTCATTATTATTTCCGGAACGTGACTATTTTCCTCGGACAAAGACCAATGCTGTAAATTGGATTCACGGACATGCCATTCACTACATATTTGGACAAACTGTAGACTCTGTACTCGATTTTTGGACATACCTCAATGACCGTCATTATGCCGTTGTCCGTCACCCAAAATACAGACAATTTTTCTCGAACTTCCTTGGGAGTGCTTTCCACGAGCCGCCTCGCAGCTGGAATGTGTTAAGCCAAGAGAGAAGAAGGTTTCCTGTTTGAACCAATGAACATTTCTGAACAATTGAACGGAACACATCAATTTCGAGAAGACGTGACTCAACATATTACCAGCGGGGCGCAGAAGGCCTCTGATCACTTACACAAAAAAAAAAAAAAAAAAAAAAAAAAAAAAAAAAAAAAAATTAAGAAAAAGGAAGATTTTGTTTTGTTTGTAAGGATAGCCCTAACCTTGATTTCCCATATTTCCCCTGGTATAGAGGCAGCTCTCAGGGGTAGGTTTAGTCAGGAGCCAACGCCTGAAGTGGCCTAGATTTTTTTGTTATAGGATGAAAAGTGGCGGTGGCACTTTTTTTTTGTTAACGGGTTTTCAAAAAAAAAAAATGTTTGCAAAAAAAAAAGAAAAAAAAATGGTTAGCGTGAGCAGCTGTGGAACGAGCGGTCCTTGGTTCAAGTCTTCCCTCAACTGAAAATTTTAATTTTTTTATTTTCGCAAAGTTATGATCTGTGCGTTCGTTCATTGACGTCTCTGTTCCCTGTAATAAGTTTAGTGTCTGTGTTTTGCGACCGCACCGCAAAACAGTGCGATTAGCAGACGAAAGAACGTGCCTCTCCAATGGGAACCGAAAACAGTTGATCGCAAGGTCATAGGTCAACCGATTCCTCCAGAGGAAAACACGTCTGCTATATTCTGTACGACACTGGTGACGGCACATGCGTCACATGACAGGAATATGTTGCCGACCCACCTAACTCGTACACTTAGCGAATGGGTAAAAAGATTCTTCTACCTTGCCCGATTTAGGTTTTCTTGTGGATGTGATAATCACTCCCAAAAAAGTGATGAAAACATAAGAGTTTGTCACATAAACTGAAAATAAAAAATTAAACTTTTCACTCGAGGAAAGACTTGAACCTAGGACCTCTTGCTCCGTAGCTGCTCTCGCTAACCACGGGACCACAGCGCTCCTCGTCTCCCATCGTCCTTAATGTTGCATATCTTCTCATGGACTACTCAGTTTGTATATTTTAGTAATTTGTTTCATAGTTCCACACAACTTCTTCCTGTTTTCTCGACTGATCTGTGTTCAGTTTCTCAAGGCCTATCCACTGTGCCAACTTATAACTAAATCTGAGGGGGGTGCGATGGGGAGGTTCCCTTGTGAGTTGCCAGTTCTAATCGCTTTTCTTGGAAGACAGAGAGTTTTGAGCTTCAGGAGTGACCACTCGGCTAAACGATCCGCAAGGAGGTATTGCTACAAACTTTGTACACCTTTAGCTGGCCATTGAAACAAGATAATGTGCAAGTGGTAAGGTGTACTACTCTGGCAATTCCGAGAAAATTGAAGTAGAAGTTTTACGTGTCTATTACGTGGCTTGCATACGTTTCAATGCGGAGGACCAGCTGGACAGAGCCGGACTGGCAGACGCGGTTGGCGAAATGGCAGCGGACGAGCATCCCACTGAAGTGGACAGCCTTATGGCTGAAATCACCGCAGATGACCTAGACGCTGTCCTGAAATGTGGTACATTAAATTAATCCCTTGGACCGGATGGGCTCCCTCTTGAGTTTTACGGCACCTTTGCTTCTTTGACAGGACCGACGTGGATACGATGACCTCTTAAAACACCTACCTTACGTGTCCCTACCGAGTTCACAGAGCGTATGATCATACCTGTTCCAAAACCAAGTGGTGTTCATAGACCACAAAACTACCGGCCTTTGACATTATTGAATGCATTGCTGTCGGCATGTACATTACGGGGAGCCTGCGTGGCAGTGGATTTCGATCACGCTTTCGACCGAGTGGACCTGGACCCCTACGAGGGGTCGTGAAACGGATGGGAATCCCCCTCATGTTTGTGGATACGATCTTGAGGTTGATACATGGCGTGCACCCGAGAGTCTTGGTGAACAGTGCTAGCTCAGAACCTTTCACTAGCCAGCACTCAGTGGAGCAAGGTTACTCCCTTTCAGCCATCTTATTTGCAGTCGCTCTTGAACCTGCACTGCGCGGCCTTCGACGACGCCTTGAAGGCGTCCGACAGCGATCCGCATCTTTCCAATGCTGCGCATATGCCGACGACGTCGTTCTTTTGGTCAAGTCAGGAGACGAAATCCAGGCGGCGCTGGAATGGCTTCAGCAGTATGGAGCGGTCGCGGGTAGCGTCATCAACCTTCGAAAAACGCGATGTGTGGAAGTGGCAGAGGGCTGCCACCAGGGACAGCTGTGCCCATCACCAAGGTCCTCCCTCTCAAGTTCAAATGTTCAAATGTGTTTGAAATCTTATTGGACTTAACTGCTAAGGTCATCAAAAATGGTTGAAATGGCTCTGAGCAGTATGCGATTTAACTTAAGAGGTCATCAGTCGCCTAGAACTTAGAACTAATTAAACCTAACTAACCTAAGGACATCACACATCCATGCCCGAGGCAGGATTAGAACCTGCGACCGTATCGGCCGCTCGGCTCCAGACTGTAGCGCCTAGAACCGCACGGCCAGCTAAGGTCATCAGTCCCAAAGCTTACACACTACCAGTGGCGTAGCGTGAGGGGAGACTGAGACTTAGTCTTCCCTGTATACCTGCTTAAAAAAAGATGCAATAGTAATTCATAACAAAAATATAAATAACTTTCTACTAAGAGCTCTAAATGTGCGAAGACATCACTTTTGTAGCCCGCGCCGCCGCACCCTGAGTATTGGTGTATCTGCCTGCTTGAGACTCGACTGCTCCCAGTTTCTGCCTCCCTTCCCTTACCTGGCTGTGTGCGCCTAGTGCAGCCGGAGTGGCCGAGCGGTTCTGGGCACTACAGTCTGGAACCGCGCCACCGCTACGGTCGCGGGTTCGAATCCTACCTCGGGCATGGATGTGTGTGTCGTCCTTAGGTTAGTTAGGTTTAAGTAGTTCTGAGTTCTAGGGGACTTATGACCTAAGCAGTTGAGTCCCATAGTGCTCAGAGCCATTTGAACCATTTTTTGTGCCTAGTGGCATTTTCGGCTCCCCTCCACTTCCCCTCTTCCACGAAGGCCGGTGCGCTGCACTTGCTAGCAGGTGTCGAGACTAGTCTCTGCCGCTTCTATGCTGGCTTTTAACACTGAAGTGAACAGTCGCGCGGTATGTGTTCATAGTCATTCTTGTGTGATTTTAGCGCATATATTCGTTGTGTCGCCAACATGAGTGAGCCAGCAACTGAACACCTAGTAGAATTTTTATTAAAAATGCCTTTTTCTACATTAACGAACGAAAAAAGTGCGAATTGATGGACAAACGACCTATTCCTATACTCAGTGTAGTTTTAAGTGAAGCCAAACGAAAACGCACTTTTCAGACAGCGTGGTACGAAAAGTATACTTGGCTGACTGCGAATGCAGTTAATAACAGATTATATTGTTATATATGTCTTCTGTTCGGTGGTGAAAAGGAATGGTGCAGTGAGGGCATTTGTGCAATAAAGAACTTTGACAGGAAAGCACAAAAGCATCAGATATCAAAAGTCACCTGCAGAACAAAGAATCATTCAGTTATTGGGCAAAAGTAGATTGAGCACGCCCTTTCTGAAGCCTCTCGTGTGACGGCAACGAAATAAAATGAACAAGTTGCATCCAACAGGAGAGTATTGGCACGTCTTATTTAGGCAATTGTATTTATTTGTAAACAAGAACTAGCCTTTCGCGGCCATCGAGAAGACGAATCCTCCAGCAACTATGGTAACTATCTGGAATTGTTGGATTTACTAGCTCAAGGAGAGCAGTTAATCCGAGACCATCTGTCATCATCTTCAACCTTTAAAGGAACTTCTCCAGATATACAGAATGATGTAATAGAAATGATAACTTTGGCAGTTAATGAGAAAATAAAATCTGAAATTCAGAACTGCAATTTCATTTCGATTCAGGCTGATGAAACATTAGACACGTCATCCAAGAGTCAAATGATTATAATTTTCAGGTACTGTATTGCAGACAAAATTGGGGAAAGATTCGCTGGATTTTACGATGTTTCTGGAGACAAAACTGCTGAAGGTTTGTCAAACATTATTCATGCAGTATTGAAAGAATGGAATGTGGAAGGAAAAGTGGTTAGTCAGACAGATGATGGCGCTTCAGTAATGGAGGGCAGAGAAAGAGGACTACAACATTGGTGAAGCAGTTCTGTCTGCATGCGCTGTTTATTCACTGTTATGCACACCACCTGAATTTGGTACTGTTACATGCCTCCAAAATCATATGACAAGTACGCATGTTCGTAAGTGTTAGTACTACATTCCATTCGTTTTTCAGCAAATCATCAAAACGAACTGTATTGCTAACTGAGAAAGGATTTAAACTGCCGTACGCGAGCAACACTCGCTGAAACTTCCGTTCCAGGGCAGTTTCAACAATATCTAGTCATTTCTCAGAGCTATATAGTGTTTTTAATTATATAATTGATGATACAGACTCTCAATGGGAACCAGAATCTTTGAGCTGTGCTGCGGCAATGAAACGACGAGTGGATGATCCTACGTTTGTCTAATTGCTTTGCTTCTACCGAGGGTGCTTTGTTTATGTCCATCATCCCTTTAATGTTCTTCAGTCAAAATCTGTCAGTATAATTGCTTGCCACGACGAAATAAAAACTGTTTTGAGAAACTTACGACAATTGAGAACGAAAACATTCGTTGATGAATGCATTTAATGCAGCTTGTGTTTGAATGGCAACTTATCATCCTGTGACAGTCAAAAGACCCCTCTCAGGGCATTAACTTACGAGATAATGGATTTGCAAAGTGTTCAGATGGAAAGAAGATTTAAAGATTTTATCCCAAATTTAGTTTGTTGAACTTCTGAACGAAAATTGTTTCCCAAACTATCAAAAAGAATTCCCAAAGTTGAAACAGCTTCAGTTATTAGAACAGTGTCCTTTTTACGAACAAGAACAACTTGAGCATCAACTGTGTAGCATATACGCTGATGAGAAAAAACACTTATCTCCAAGAATCCTCTTAAAGTACATTGTCAACAATGATTTAAACTCTGTTTATGAAGAAACAACGAAATTCCTGGTTTTGATTTTGACCCTATCCGCAATTATAGCAAACGTAGAACGAAGCATGAGTACTCTTAAACGAGTGAAGAATTATTTGAGGAATTCAGTGTCCAACACCCGGCTGTCGTGTTTGAGCACGTTAGCAGTAGAGCTATCCAGTGATCAGATCTTTGTAGACCGAGTTATAGACTTATTCGTGTAAAGATAAGACAGGCACATTGCACTTGTGTACAAGAAAATGTAAGTGCTTCTTCTCTTGCTGCTGGAGTTCTACAAATTTGTCATCCTTTCTTGAACAAGTTAGTTATTATTATTAATATTTGTGGCGGTGGTAGTGGTGGTAGTAGTAGTAGTAGTAGTAGTAGTAGTAGTAGTAGTAGTTGTTGTTCTTTTATTTGATGCATTTTGTTTCATTTGTTTAAATGATCGTTTATTGTACTATTTTGTCTCCCTATAATAACTGTAGAGTCTCCCCAACCTTTACAACCACGCTACGCCACTGCACACTACTTAACCTAAATTATCCTAAGGACAAACACACACACACACACACACACCCATGCCCGAGGAAGGACTCGAACCTCCGCCGGGACCAGCCGCACAGTCCATCACTGCAGCGCCCCAGACCGCTCGGCTAATCCCGCGCGGTCACTCTCAAGTGTTTGGGATTGGTATTCCATGGAAACTTACGAAGTATAGCGGCGGATAATTATCGACGGCTACTGCGACATATTCGCGCATTAGTACGACAACGCGCACATTATGTCAACGTCTATTTGGCACCAAAAGAAGTCACTTGGCACACATACTGCCGTTGCTCACGACGATACTGTCACGACTACAATCGGACTTCGGACATTTCGTAAGTGCTGACTTCCTCTCCAAAATCCGCTATGATACCTTGACGCTGTCACCGAGGCATCGGACTCGTAAACGTCAGGAACAAGGCGCTTGCATTATTTCTTAGTACGATGCAACGCTATTGGAGAACCGAGCACGTCACCTTAATGGGTGCTGTGGTCAACGGGTGACTCCCCATTCATTCTGTCCACCAGTCAATGTTTGCCACATCGCGGCACCGCTCGCATACCTTCAGGACTTCTTCGTCGATTGCAGTTACATTCAGGACAGTGTTCCGGAGACCAGGCTGCCTACAACGGAAGACATACATTGAAGCTTCCTTCAAAATCACTCTCTCATTGTGGTCGAACAGAAGTATTCGGCGATACAGTGGCAGAGAATATAGAGAGCGGTTCATCTTCCCTCTCTCCCTACAGAAGTCGGTGCGTTGTGCAACACAGTGGTGAACGGCAAATTCCCGAGCGGTCAACGACTGCACACTATTCACCTGATTGACCCATCGGTATGCCCCCCACTGCGCGGTCGTCGACTCCGACAGCCTGGTCCTCCGTACGGCGCATACGGCTATCAAAGCCGACCTACTGTGCGCAGACAAAGTATACTTTCCCACCGCCAGGACAAATGCCGAAAACTAGATAATGGGAATGGCGACGTATTATCTACATCGCAACGATAACAAGAACGTCACAGACTTCTGGTACATGCTGCAAGAGCAACGTGAGATCCTGCGGCGACAACTAAAATATAGGACATGTTTTTCCAATTACTTGGGTTCGTTATTCACGGACCTTCCGGCTACTTGGGGTGTTCCGGATATGAGAAGTGAAATTGGAAGATACGTAACTCAAAGTTAAGAAACTAACGTTCATGCTGATGTATTCAGGGGACTATACAGGGTGAGTCACCTAATATTACCGCTGGATATATTTCGTAAACCACATCAAATACTGACGAATCGATTCCACAGACCGAACGTGAGGAGAGGGGCTAGTGTAATTGGTTAATACAAACCATACAAAAATGCACGGAAGTATGTTTTTTAACACAAACCTACGTTTTTTTTAAATGGAAACCCATTAGTTTTGCTAGCACATCTGAACATATAAACAAATACGTAATCAGTGCCGTTTGTTGCATTGTAAAATGTTAATTACATCCGGAGATATTGTAACCTAAATTTGACGCTTGAGTATCACTCCTCCGCTGTTCGATCGTGTGTATCGGAGAGCACCGAATTACGCAGGGATCCAAAGGGAACGGTGATGGACCTTAGGTACAGAAGAAACTGGAACAGCACATTACGTCCACATGCTAACACCTTTTTATTGGTCTTTTTCACTGACGCACATGTACATTACCATGAGGGGTGAGGAACACGTACACATGTGGTTTCCGTTTTCAATTACGGAGTGGAATAGAGTGTGTCCCGACATGTCAGGCCAATAGATGTTCAATGTGGTGGCCATCATTTGCTACACACAATTGCAATCTCTGGCGTAATGAATGTCGTACACGCCGCAGTACATCTGGTGTAATGTCGCCGCAGGTTGCCACAATACATTGTTTCACATCCTCTGTGGTTGTAGGCACATCACGGTACACATTCTCCTTTAACGTACCCCACAGAAAGAAGTCCAGAGGTGTAAGATCAAGAGATCGGGCTGGCCAATTTATGCGTCCTATGAAACTCCCGTCGAACATCCTGTCAAGGGTCAGCCTAGTGTTAATTGCGGAATGTGCAGGTGCACCATCATGCTGATACCACATACGTCGACGCATTTCCAGTGGGACATTTTCGAGCAACGTTGACAAATCATTCTGTAGAAACGCGATGTATGTTGCAGCTGTTTGGACCCCTGCAATGAAGTGAGGGCCAATGAGGTGGTCGCCAATGATTCCGCACCATACATTTACAGTCCACGGTCGCTGTCGCTCTACCTGTCTGAGCCAGCGAGAATTGTCCACGGACCAGTAATGCATGTTCCGTTGATTCACTGCCCCGTGGTTTGTGAAACCCGCTTCTTTGGTAAACAGGTAGAACTGCAACGCATTCTCTGTTAATGCCCTTTGACAGAATTGCACTCGATGATTAAAGTCATCACCATGTAATTGCTGATGTAGCGACACATGAAACGGGTGAAAGCGGTGACGATGCAGTATGCGCATGACACTACTTTGACTCAGTCCACCGGCTCTCGCAATGTCCCATGTACTCATGTGTGGGTTCATGGCAACAGCAACTAACACACCAACTGAACCCGCTTCTCGTGTGACGGGTCTGTTACGGACCCGTTTGCGTGCTACGACCATACCTGTTGCATACAGTTGGCGATAGATGTTGTGCGGCACGTTGGATGCTCTCTGTCCGGGTACCGTTCTGCATACACCCTGCAAGCTTCAGCTGCATTTCGTCGACACTCGCCATAGATGAGTATCAAATGGTTCAAATGGCTCTGAGCACTATGGGACTTAACATCTGTAGTCATCAGTCCCCTAGAACTTAGAACTACTTAAACCTAACTAACCTAAGGACATCACACACATCCAGGCCCGAGGCAGGATTCGAACCTACGACCGTAGCAGTCGCGCGGTTCCGGACTGAAGCGCCTAGAACCGCTTGGCCACTGCGGTCGGCGTAGATGAGTATCATCTCCGCCTTCTCAGAGTTAGAATACACCATGGTCACAGTTCCTACAACACTACACTATCACAGACGTCTGGTAACACGGTGTACTACAGTTGGTCTGCGTGCGGAGACGAATGCAGAATAACAATAGCAGCAAGCGCTACATACGGACACTGCGACAGCTAGACCAAACCACAACAGTGCACTACAGCCACACTCGTAAACACGGTCGTCATCGTAAACATGTCCCTGCAGATGCTGCTCGCCGACCGTGGCCCGTGTTTGTTACAACTCGCAGCTGAACGTCGGAGGTTTCAAGCGTCAACTTCAGGTCACAATATCTCCGGATGTAATTAACATTTTACAATGCAACAAACGGCACTGATTACGTATTTGTTTATATGTTCAGATGTGCTAGCAAAACTAATGTGGTTCCATTTAAAAAGACGTAGGTTTGTGTTAAAAAAATACTTCCGTGCATTTTTGTACGGTTTGTATTAAACAATTACACTAGCCCCTCTCCTCACGTTCGGCCTGTGGAATCGGTTCGTCAGTATTTGATGTGGTTTACGAAATATATCCAGCGGTAACGTTAGGTGACTCACCCTGTATATCGTTTTTACGTTAGTAAGAAGACGACCTGGATTCACGACAACAGGGCCATTTCGGGGGCCAGTTTTCTTTTCTTTCTTTCTTTAGTGAACTCTTTAAATCTGGACGGTGTTAGGAGCCATTTTTACGTTTGGATGTGTTGAATGGCACCTTTAGTTTATGTATGTTGTGTTTAGCACCTATAAAAGGCAAAAAAGTCAATAGCCACAATAACACCTCAAATAAAAATTTAAAAAAATACAAAAATAAAAAAAAAAACTTTCGTACCTTGGACCACATCCCCAGAAGAGGAATGGTGGAAACATTGTGACCAGGCCTCAGGTTACGACCCCTGCCCACGCTGCGTCCGGCAGTCCACGGGCTGATCCAAAAAAGAAAACGCCCCCATCCCAAAAAAAAGTGATTAGCGTTCGCTGTCTGAAAAAAAAGGGTGTGGATGAGGCGACGGTTCGAATTCTTGTAACTCTTATTTTTTAACGTATATTATTTTCATCAGTAAAAAAAAAGTGATTTGCGTTTGAGCTTCGTAAGACGATCGTGTATGAGGCGTTGGTTCGACTCCCTCTCTTAATTATTAATCTACTTTTTTCATCACGGGTCAATTATTTAATTTATTTGAGAAGTAATGAAATAAAAAACGTATATTTGCATCTAATTTCAATTTATGTTTTCTTTATCTGTATGACGAATAACTTGCTGCAACGTGTGATGTCGAGAGCACATCTGATGAGTAATTCATTACTCTTGTGGTCTGGCACACTGTGGCTAACTATATTTTTGATTGTGTATAACGCCGTTAGCATCATTATTTATCGAGATTTCCCTTGATCTTTCCAAGCCTGTCCCCCGATCTTGAAAATTTAATTACAAATAGCAAGTATTCAAGTAACATACGAAATTCACTGCAACTTCCTGAAAATCTACATGTTTTTCTTTTTTCATTATATTACCTCTCAAAAGTCATATAAATTTAATAACGTGGGATTAAAAAATAAGAGTTGGCGGGATTCGCGCCGTCGCCTCATCCACGACCCCCTTGCTAAGGGCGAACGCTAGCCACACTACCACAATGACTTCTTAGGGGCGGCACCTTTGCGTTGGTACATAATTTACATAATACACACTGGAAATGGAAAAAAGAACACATTGACACCGGTGTGTCAGACCCACCATACTTGCTCCGGACACTGCGAGAGGGCTGTACAAGCAATGATCACACGCACGGCACAGCGGGCACACCAGGAACCGCGGTGTTGGCCGTCGAATGGCGCTAGCTGCGCAGCATTTGTGCACCGCCGCCGTCAGTGTCAGCCAGTTTGCCGTGGCATACGGAGCTCCATCGCAGTCTTTAACACTGGTAGCATGCCACGACAGCGTGGACGTGAACCGTATGTGCAATTGACGGACTTTGAGCGAGGGCGTATAGTGGGCATGCGGGAGGCCGGGTGGACGTACCGCCGAATTGCTCAACACGTGGGGCGTGAGGTCTCCACAGTACATCGATGTTGTCGCCAGTGGTCGGCGGAAGGTGCACGTGCCCGTCGACCTGGGACCGGACTGCAGCGACGCACGGATGCACGCCAAGACCGTAGGATCCTACGCAGTGCCGTAGGGGACCGCACCGCCACTTCCCAGCAAATTAGGGACACTGTTGCTCCTGGGGTATCGGCGAGGACCATTCGCAACCGTCTCCATGAAGCTGGGCTACGGTCCCGCACACCGTTAGGCCGTCTTCCGCTCACGCCCCAACATCGTACAGCCCGCCTCCAGCGGTGTCGCGACAGGCGTGAATGGAGGGACGAATGGAGACGTGTCGTCTTCAGCGATGAGAGTCGCTTCTGCCTTGGTGCCAATGATGGTCGTATGCGTGTTTGGCGCCGTGCAGGTGAGCGCCACAATCAGGACTGCATACGACCGAGGCACACAGGGCCAACACCCGGCATCATGGTGTGGGGAGCGATCTCCTACACTGGCCGTACACCACTGGTGATCGACCGAGCGAGGTGGCGCAGTGGTTAGCACACTGGACTCGCATTCGGGAGGACGACGGTTCAATCCCGTCTCCGGCCATCCTGATTTAGGTTTTCCGTGATTTCCCTAAATCGTTTCAGGCAAATGCCGGGATGGTTCCTTTGAAAGGGCACGGCCGATTTCCTTCCCCATCCTTCCCTAACCCGAGCTTGCGCTCCGTCTCTAATGACCTCGTTGTCGACGGGACGTTAAACACCACTAACCTAACCCTAACCACTGGTGATCGTCGAGGGGACACTGAATAGTGCACGGTACATCCAAACCGTCATCGAACCCATCGTTCTACCATTCCTAGACCGGCAAGGGAACTTGCTGTTCCAACAGAACAATGCACGTCCGCATGTATCCTGTGCCACCCAACGTGCTCTAGAAGGTGTAAGTCAACTACCCTGGCCAGCAAGATCTCCGGATCTGTCCCCCATTGAGCATGTTTGGGACTGGATGAAGCGTCGTCTCACGCGGTCTGCACGTCCAGCACGAACGCTGGTCCAACTGAGGCGCCAGGTGGAAATGGCATGGCAAGCCGTTCCACAGGACTACATCCAGCATCTCTACGATCGTCTCCATGGGAGAATAGCAGCCTGCATTGCTGCGAAAGGTGGATATACACTGTACTAGTGCCGACATTGTGCATGCTCTGTTGCCTGTGTCTATGTGCCTGTGGTTCTGTCAGTGTGATCATGTGATGTATCTGACCCCAGGAATGTGTCAATAAAGTTTCCCCTTCCTGGGACAATGAATTCACGGTGGTATTATTTCAATTTCCAGGAGTGTAGATGCGTATGACTTTTCTTGCAATTTTCTCGGGATTATCAGAGAAGTGCACCTTATTCCTTTCACTTTATGTTGTCTTAATGACCTACTAAAAGTGTACAAAGTTTGAAGTAAATCCGTGATCCCAATGTCGTGGCCTCCCTTGTTAGATAGCAGGGGCGACGTTGTGTTTCCGTCAACAAAGACAAACGTTCTAGAGTGACGGTATCGACAAACTGGTCTCTCGCTGAGAGAAATGTGCTCGTCACCAGGTGTCTGCGGTGAGAAATAAAAGCTTGGACATGAACACTAAAGATGCAGAAGGTTAATAACATCTGTTTTATTTAAGAAGCTATAAGAGCTTCCACATAAACAATTCGGAGGCATTACTTTTCAGCACAACCTCTTAAATCAATAATAATAATAATAATTAAGATGATTGAATACGTCAGCCATTCTGCTTAAGAACATGACCTGCTCCGGCCATCACGTTTTATTTCATTGCGGCTTATTGCATACAACGGTTATTTGATGAGCATCGATAACTTTGTTTTCAGATAATCTGCGTATTCTGTTATTAACAACATGTGACCTATCAAAGAACCTAATATGAATATTTGAATTAATCCAGCAGCATTTTCACAAGCGAGCAGAGAAACCTATGTTTTGTAGTTTCGAGAGTGACAGAGAGATGCACGATGGAAACAAATATTGTTCAGTTAGAGGAAACAAGCATAACATTAGTATCAAGAAACAGAGAAAAAATGTGATTCAGAACCGTAACATTTATAGACCACGTATGTATATCCAATCCTATCCCCAACATCAATGTGTCTCAACAATTACGCAATTTAGGATTTTCATTAAGTGCAGCCATGAACATGCTAAGCTCTGATGGCTAGTTCTAATCAGTTAGTAATAAGCACCAAGATATAGCAGAAGCGTGATTCTGAACACAAGTTTTATAGATTTTTGAAACAGAGCAAGTAAATATTGTAATAATGAATATTAAGTTGTAATGTCTAGTACACAATAAATTTGAAATAATCGAAAGCAAACCTTCAAAATGTGGTTTCAGTATGAAGAGGTATGGCAGAAGTGATATCCTGAACACTAGTTTTATAGATTTTTTAAATTGTATATGGTAATATTGTAATAATTAATGTAGCACAAATCTACATGTACATATTTACTGTCCCTGAAGATCAATGGACAACTTTCAAAGACATTAGCGGTGACCAAGGAAAATCACTGCCCCTTCACAAAATCTTAACACACTCCTTAGCTTGTTTGTGTCCTGTAAAGCATGTCGTTGTTGTTACTGCCAATGTGCGTAGTACAGTTTAGTTAAATAACTGGCAAAGATGAACTATTTTCTATAAAATGATTTGTGCTATAGGTTGTAATACTATGGAATCAAATAACTGTGATTGATGCCATAGACTCGACCTTATGATTTTCTGATCTAAATAGCTCCAGATACCTCGAAAAATTCAGAGCTTACTTGTTGCGAACTTTTTATGTCTTGCCGCAGTTGTACCACGACCCTCACAATGCTGTGAATGATTACTGGGAACGGTATCATCTGATTATGAGATGAAATGAAACCGGAAATGGCAAAATAAAAATTGTACCATCACGAAAGACGAATAGTTGCAGACATTACTCTAAACCCTTATTCATCAAAGCGTTCCACATTCTTATCGTATACAGGTTTTAAACTTAAGGATTTCTTATAACTGAATTGTATAACTAAATTAATCGTCCAAATTTCGTCTTGTAGCTAGCTCTGCCCCTTCTTGTACGTGCACTATTGCATCGCTAAGAGGCAGTGTGGTTTCTCTTTGCATCACAAACGATGGCTTTCCGCAGCTTATGCAAGAAAGCTTCCACCCAACAGGCTTCAGAGTATTTTAATGTTTCCCAGAGGGGCCGACAATTTATTTCCACATCGTAGCTGCGTGCTTTGTTTTGCGTATCTCTGTTAATCAACTCCTTGTTTTGTTCGGGATAATATTTTGTTTGTTCATTGAGCATTCATTCCTCTCATTCTTTCCAGTAGCGTTGGGAAATGTTTCTCTCTTGAGTAGCGTAGGTTGCCAGTATTCTTCTTTTTTTTCCTAGCAGTCCTTCGAGAATAGCTTTTGTGATATTACGCTTCCAGGGGAAACAGCAGCCATCCGATTTTCTCTCTTTGCACTAATTTTATCCGGATATTATTCACCCACTGCGGTGTAACAAATTACTTTATCGTGCAGTTTGGATTGTTACACAATTCACACTGACAGTTCACAAAAACCACCAGGTCTGCACCTGTTCGTTACGACGCCGTATAAAGCAAGCTGACAGAGTTACTCGGAGAGTCCGTGTAGTTAGCCATCCCGAGAATATCCGAAGAGAAGAGCACGTAGACAGCCAGACAACGGAAACGCAGGGTCAGAGAGAGAATGATAGAAGAGCACAGCACGAGACGAAGTATCAGTCTGCTGCGGAGCGGCCAGTCTTAAGTCGCAGCATGACGTCAGCATCCACGGCCAGAGGCCCACGAGAATGACAGGCAGAGGCGCGTACGTCACGAGGGTAGGCCTGAGCGGTAGCTTACTCTCTCAGCTCGGCCGACGAAAGGCATTTCTCCACCTGTTTAACCGAGTGTTTACGTATTAATGAGAGTTGCGTATTGTGCTGGAATCTGCTTCTGTGAAGTCTTACTATGATAAATTGTATAACAGCTCGTTTATAGCGTTTAGTCTTTTCTGCTTAATAGTCCACATTTCATACAAGATGTATCCCCCATCTCCTCCTTTTCCTCCAACATCTCCTCATCCTTTACATTGTCCACAGGTTTGATCCCCACCAGCCCCTGGTTTCCTCCTTCCTCTCCACCCCCAGCCCATTGCCGCGCTTCTATCGCTGTATCGCTCCCTCTCTCCACCTCCACACCCTCCAGCTCCTTCACCAGGGCCATTTCCAGCACCTCCCCCTCCCGGATGATGAACTTCGCCGTGACATATACCCTTCCTTCCAACTGTAACCTGGCCTTGTTCCCCCCTCCCCTCCCCAGGGCCCCCTTTTTCCTCTCCCCTCCTTCTCCCAGAGCAGATTTTCCTCATTCCCTCCCTGAGTCCATGCACCCCCTCCTCGGCTGTTTTCCTCTCTCGTCCCTTCCCTTCCGAGCCCTCCTTCTGTGCGCTGCCCACCTCATCGCCCTTTGCCCTCCTCCTCGCCTCCCTTCCCCTTCTTCCCATTTCCCTTGCCCCCCCCCCCCACCTTGCAGATCCTCCCAAGGTTTTTAAACGTTATCAGTGTGCTCCATTAGTGTTGTGTTTCGGTGCCATTATACAGTGTCATCTAGTGATATGGGTTTTAACTGTGTGCTCGACAGTTCCTTGCTATGCCATCCGTCATGTGGCTGTTTACTCGTTCTACGGACTTTTATGCTCCGGCCGTACTTTGCCTGGTGCCTTTTAATGCAGTGTGTGGTTTTTTCCTGTGTAACATACTTTTTTATATTTTTACCTCCCATTTACCGTCACCACTTTGTATGTCTTCTTTGCTTCCGTTCTGCCTTTTTTTGTTCTTTATTCTGCCATGTTACCTCCTTTATATTGTTTTTAAATGTCTTCCTGTCTATTTATGTTTCTTGGCTGAAGAGCAGCGCTTATGCTGCTGTCAGCCTGCCCCTGATGGGGAATGTAAATGACAATAAAGGAAAAAAAAACAAGATGTAATGCCTCATGCAATTGCTAATCATTTTGCATGATTTTCATTTTATTGTATCCAGTTCAGCCATAAGAAATTATAAGGAGGCTCATGGACTTCCCATCGTTGCAGGACTAACTAACAATAACGCTCCATAAAAGCAGATTCCAGTAGAAGATGCAGCTCTCGTTTGTACGTAAACACCCAGATATCAGTTAACAGTTGTAGAAAAGCAGTTCGTTTGCCGAGCTGAGCAGGCGAACGAGCTAGCTCAGGCCTAGCCTCTTGATGTGCGCGCCGCTGCCTGTCTTTCGCGTCGGTCTCGCCATGGCCATGGGCGGCATTCCTCAAACGCTTCCCGCAAGCCGATGGCGATGACCCGCTGTAAAATGAGAAAAGTTATCGTCGTATACGCGTAACAATGCGGTCTCATGCCATTTGAATTATGTATATATGTTGAGCCGTTGCTTCGATATGTGTTTCAAGTTATAAACGGTACTGTACGACAGCAGCATTAACCAAATGCAGCAGTAATACCCAAGTTATAGATACAGAGAAGTCTATACATGGTTACTGTCATTAAGCTGACACATCTATTGTTCAGTATTATAGTGTGAGTTTGCACTTCCAAATACCATCTATTCCACAAATAAATGTGGTGCCAAATATGTCAAAAGTCTTAAAGACTTTGGATTTGCCGGCCGGAGTGGCCGAGCGGTTCTAGGCGCTTCAGTTCGGAACCGCGCGACCGCTACGGTCGCAGGTTCGAATCCTGCCTCGGGCATGGATGTGTGTGATGTCCTTAGGTTAGTTAGGTTTAGGTAGTTTTAAGTTCTAGGGGACTGATGACCACAGAAGTTAAGTCCCACAGTGCTCAGAGCCATTTGAACCATTTTTTTGACTTTGGATTTATCTTTCTTGTTCAATCCCAGGATAACAGAGCTTCTTTTGAAACATGGCTTGGGCATCATTACCTTACCATGTTTTTGATTATGGACCTTGGTTCAATATCCTACATGCTGTTTCCTAAGCCAGTTCCGTAGTTCTAATTTGATCATAGCCTTTGTGATTGTCAGGACAGGTTCCAGTCCAATAAATGGAGTTGTTGCCCCCATCCTAGCCAATCTATCGGCTTGTTCATTGCCACAGATCCCTGAATGGCCAGGGACCCACACTAGGATTACCCTATTGCTTCCTCCCTAGCTCCTCCAGAGCCCTGTGGGAATCTACAACAATCTTAGATCTTGTTGCAGGAGCTGCCAATGATTTCCGGGCTGCCTGGCTGTCTGAATAGATGTAAATGCTACGGTCATTGTAGCACCTACGCATATTCTCCTCCACACATGCCCTGATTGCAGTAATTTCAGCTTGGAATACAGAGGCCAGTTTCCCTAGAGAGATGATGCTCCCCAGTCTTGGCTGAACCCCGTACACGCCTGCCCCAACACTTTGGTCTGTTTTCGACCTATTGGTGAACCAAACGATGTCTCCCATGCAGTGTAGAACTGTTTTTTCCCACTGCTCCCTACTTCCAATTATTATGTTGTAAGGTTTGTCGAAGCAGTTAGGAGTTATTATATAGACGACAGGCATTTCCCCAGCCATTCCTATATTTACCTCACCCACTATGTTAGTGTCTGATTCTGGATATCCGAATGAGACCCAGTTTTTGCCAGTCTTAAGTCTGTGTGCCCCAGCCATTGCCTACATCTTGACCCAAAGGTGAGGTGGAGGCATATCCAGCATGACTTCCATTCCAGCAGTTGGTGTGCTGCTAATTCCGCCCGTTATGGCTAAGCAGGCCAATCTCTGCACCTTAGCAAGCTCCTTAGCATCAACCCACGGTTCTACCCTCTTCCACCCCACTACGGCCCCGTAGGAAATCCTAGGTCTAACCACTGTGGTGTATATCCAGTGCATACCCCTGGGGTTTAGGCCCCAATTTTTGCCACAAGCCCTCCTAGTACTCACTAGAGTAATTTTTGACTTTAAGCAGATGCTCTTAATGTGAGGGGACCAAGTTCGCTGCTTCTCATCCAAGGTTACTCCTAGATAATTCAGTATCCCCTTCACAGGTAGAGTTTCATGGAAGAGCTGTAGATTCCAACTTGCATGCTGAATATGTCTCTTAAAAATGGCACCACAACAGTCTTCTTAGGATTAACTCTCAGATCCTGTTTAATGCACCATTTTTGCACAATGTCCAATCCTCCTTGTGCCATATTCTTGACCGTGTCAGTGAATTTGCCAAGTATTACCATGACAAGGTCATCTGCGTATCCTTGGCAGAAGCATTGTGTAGAACTTAGTTCCTCAGTTTATTCCACAATAGAGGAGGCGAAACTCCCCCTTGTGGGCAGCCTCTAGTGGTCTTAATTACCATCTTTTCATTGATCATGGTAGCCTCCACCTTCCTTCCACTAAGCATGGCACCGGTCCACATACTTATACTGGTGCCCAGGTCATGCACCTCTGCTGCCCTTACCATGGAATCGAAGGTCGTGTTACTGAAGGCCCCCTCGATACCCAGGAAGATGCAGAGGACTATTTCTTGGAAGAGAAGTGCTATTTCCACCACCTTCCCAACGAGTTGGTGAAGAGCTGTCTCACATGATTTACCTGTTTGGTATGCATGTTGGTTTGGGTGTAGAGGGATCCTACTTAGCCTCCTCTCTCCAACATATACATTAACCAGTTTTTCCAATGTTTTGAGAATGAAGGATGACAGACTGATTGGTCTCATATCCTTGGCCATGGTATGATCAATTCTGCCTGGTTTTGGAATGAAGACAACTTTCACTGCCCTCCAAGCATTGGGAATGATTCCTACTGCTAGGCTAACCCTTAATAGCCTGTATAGGACTCTTATGAGCTCTCCTCTTGCCTGTTGCAGAAGAGCTGGAAAAATTCCATCTGTACCAGGTGACTTGAACAGTTGGAATGTTCCCACCGTCCACTGGATTTTGTTGAAGTTCACACACTCCTTGGCCGATTCCCAGTCCCCTCTTCGAATGCCTGAAATCCGTTGTCTCTCTGGGGTCACATACTGGTCTGTGCTGTCCAGCAGAGCATATTGAGGAAAGTGTTTTGAGGAGCAATTCCAGCGGCTCATGTGCTGTCTTTGTATATTCCCCATCCACCTTCCTCAACGTACCTTGTGGATTGGTTGATACTCTAGTTAGTATCTTGTGAAGTCTGGCTTGTGCAGCTGTGGCCTCCAGTTCCTCACAGAATGCCCTCCAGGATGCCTCCTTTGCTTGTCTTATTGGAAGATTGTAATTGACAAGGGCCTCACGATATTTAGCCCATTGTTCTTTACGTCTCGCAATATTAAACAGTCTCTGTACCTGTTTTCTTTGCGTTTCCAGTTGGTATTCCACCAAGGAACACTCCTATTTGTGCACTTCCTGGTGACTGCACAGTTGTCCTGATATGAGGTCACTATGGCAGAGGTAACAGCCTCTGCTATTTCCTCAAATTCTACTGGATTCCTTATCGAAGTTTTAACTTCCGATAAGTTTAAGTCAAGGTCCCTCCTATATGTCTCCCAGTCTGTTTTCCTGGGATTCCTATGGGTAATGATCTTTCTGATTCCCATTTAAACCTTGAATTTGATGTACATGTGGTCTGATGAGGATGGCTCCCACGCCACATGCCATTGTTTGACATAGCTAGCCATCGTCATGGAACCAAAGGTTATGTCAGTTACTTCTTCCCTTCTGCTATTCCTGAATGTAGGTTCATTGCTCCCTATTCAGGACCTCTAAGTTGTTAGCTAAAAGAAATTCAAGAAGGTACTCACATGTACTGTTGGTGTCCTTGCTGCCCCACACTAGGTTGTGGGCATTGGTGTTGCATCCCACCAGCAGTTGGTTACCTTGCTGATGGCAAGTCTCTACCAGTCTCCTAACCTCCAAGGAAGTAGGAGAGCTATTTTCGTAAGGAAGGTATACTGAGGCCAAAATAATTTCCCTCATGATACCTTCTTCACATTGCTGCATTTTAATGGTCACTAAGTCTATAGAGCAGAAATCCATCATTTGCATGAAAGAAATGCCATTTCTTAAATAGATGCATGTTCTGGAGTTCCTTAGATTCCTAGCAGAGATCAGCTTATCTCCAGTACCACCAAGGCCTGATACACTCCCTTTGTGTAAATAGGGTTCTTGCATCAGGGCCACGTCCACTTCCTGTCTCCCCAGGCAGCAGCTCAGAGCAGCAGAGGCCCCTTTACTGTGCTGCAGATTAATCTGCAGACGTTCCCACTTCTGAAACAGGTCTAGCCCTTGATTCAGTAGTGGGAATGCCTTCCATCGGTTGTGTCCCCGATGTTTGGGTATCTGAGGTCTCAATTTGCCCCACAGTTTGTTTTCCTTTATTTTATATAATCGTGTTCATATTGGTCCCACGAGATTTGGGGATCTAGAAGGTCCACATCACGAATACCCCACGCAGTGTAAGGGTAATTGCTCAGGGAGGTCGCCCGCTATCCCTGAGGCTCAGTCTGCGACACATCTTCCCATGTGCCACCCGCCCCTCGCCACAGACCTCATCACAACTTGGGTTGGGTCAGGGAGCAGGGAAGGAATAGCAGTGGATAGCGAAGATGGGACGTTGTGGGACACTCTTAGTCTGATCCGTTGGCTGAGGCCTTTCCGGCAGTAGGTCCTCTACCTTCGGCATAGCCCTCAGCTTCCCGCGGATATGCAAGCCTCTCCACCCGCACGGCCAGTGCTTTGTCAAGGTGGTGTCCCCCAGAGTGGAGTGTTTCACCATGTATCTCCGGATCTTGGGGAGAACAATTTGCAAATTTTGCAGGATTTGGGAACATGAGGTTCGTGTCCTCGGAGTCTTTCGCGACGGCATACATGACTAAAACGTTCTCGGTTTTCCAGCCGCGTCAATTCGAATAAAATGCTCGAGCTTTCGATGGCCATCTCCGCCATCGTCGTCTGGAGTTCACTGACTGCCGGGGCTGTTACGGTCTCCCGCTTATATTGGCATGATGACATCATCAGCAGCCAATCAGATCGATCTAATGTGGCGCGCGCGCGTAAGTCGACCCGGGCAGCTAGCGGAGCTATTACCCGTGGCAGGACCGGTGATGTCAGGTGGCGCCAGGGCCAGGCGCCACGTTTGAAACTGGTGCTCCCGCGTCGCGCGTCTGTCTCTGCTTTCTTTCGATGTCCAACGCCCGTCCCCATGCCCTGCTGAGTGTGTATCTCTGGTCTCTGTTGAAATTATTGTTGTTTAAGCGAATCTCGGCCGCTTCCTTTATAACGGAATCCCAATATGTAGTTGCATGAGCCAACACTTTTGTATTTTCGAACTGTATTTTATGTCCGTTTTCTAGGCAATGCTCCGCTATGGCCGACTTGTCAAGCTCTCTTTGTTTCATATAGCACTTGTGCTCAGTACAACACTCCGCAACCGTGCGAATTGTCTGTCCAATGTACGTGCTGCCACATTCACAGGGTACACCATACATACCGGACACTCGAAGAGCAATGTCGTATCTTGGGGGCAGGCCGGAACACTGGTCTTAGCCCATGTTTCTGCAGCAGACGTCCTAACTTGCTGCTAGTTGCTGCACAGTATGGCAGGAATACCGTCCGTTTGGCCTCTTCTTCTGATTCAGCAAGTGTCTTTCGTCGGCGGCCCTTGAAAGCGTTTGCGATGTCTCTTTTGCTGTATCCATTTTCCCCGAAAACACGTTTTAAGTTCTGCAATTCGGACTGTAGGTGGTCGTCGTCATATATAATCTTGGCTCTATGAACCAACGTGTTCAGGACAGCTTTCTTGTGTACAGGGTGGTGGAAACTATTGGCGTACAAGTACCGATCAGTGTGAGTTGGTTTCCGGTACACTGAATGACCAAGCTGGCCTCCTGCCTTCCGCTCAACCAAAACATCCAAGAATGGTAGCTTGTCGTGCTTCTCCATCTCAACAGCATATTTAATGTTGGGATAGACACCATTCATGTGATCGACGAAATGCTGTAGTGTATCTTCACCATGAGACCATATCAGGAAGGTGTCATCAACGTATCGTAGAAAGCAAGATGGCCGTTTGCAGAGCCTGCTCCTCAAAGTGCTCCATGAAGAAATTTGCGACTGCTGGAGACAGTGGTGATCCCATGGCTGTGCCGTCAGTCATCTCATAATATTCATCGCAGTACAAAAAGTACGTTGTCGCTAGGACGTGACGGAACAACTTAATGATTCCAGATGGAGAATGTTGGGCCAAAAGATCCAGCGTATCTTGTATTGGCACCCTCGTAAAAAGTGACACAACATCCAGGCCAACCATTAGGTCGTTTGGGCCTATCTTCATTCTCTTGAGTGTCTCAACAAATTTCTGCGAGTTGAGAACATGGTGTTCGCAATGTCCCAATTTTGGTGCTAATAATCCTGCCAGATGTGTAGCAAGTCTGTAGGTAGGCGAACTGATGGCTGAGATGATCATCGAAATCTCGAGCATTTTATTCGAAGTGTCGCGGCTGGAAAACCGAGAACGTATTATTCAAACATGAGGTTCATTACGCCATTTGTTCTCTAAAATTCCCTGTCACCTGCTTGTTTCGTTTTTTCTTCCAAACTTACAGGCTACGTTCCCAAAATGTATGGTTTTTCACCACTGACACTGAATGTTTTGTCTACCCTAGCATCGCTGTGATGGTTAATGAAATCAGTAACGCTGTTGTAATTTCGTTGAGAGTTCGTCGAGAGATTCAGTAACTGAATTAAAGGTTTCTCTCAGTCTGCTATCGATCCAAATCCCCTAACCTTAGAAGTCACAACTTCTTTCAAACAGCCTTTTGTGCCGGGATGACCTCGTATGTAAAATCTTGTTACATACTAAGCCAACTCCTTCGCAGGATGCATGTTATGTACATTCCATCCAATGCTACCCACCTTTATAGTTAAGCCGTGTAGGTTCGTTTCGATCCCATGAACCCTTACAGCCATCTACTTTCTTTCTCAGAATGATCCAGGTGCACGTCTCTAGTTCCTTAACCCTAGCACCTAAGTCGTTGATCATTCTCAGAAGAATCTGGGCATACATGTCTAAGTCCCTAACTTTACGTTCGAGAGGTTGAATCTTTCCATCCGTATGAAGACGCATTCCCTGTCTATGCATACCTATACTCTCAGGCTGAGTGCCTGACATAACACGTGAAATTGTCTATGGTGTGATGTAAACTAACACACTGGTCACTATTTTCATAACTGTGTATAAAGAAAAGAAACACCTGGAATTTCCTTTTATACCTACTGTCATTTTTCTTTTATTTTTTTATTTATCATTAACGAGAAACCTGTAACGTGTGTCATTCCAGCTATCTGCGCGTATCTTTAGAAAATCATTGAATGATATGTCAGTTCGTACACGCGCCCAATAAAAGTGTTTAAAATTCAAATTGTCTTGTTTGAAAGCTGTAATGATGTTTGCATTATCCCTCACCAGCTGTTTAGGGATTCTGTAATATGTTTGACTCAAATAAAATGTGTCAAAACCCATATGATAACCAAAACAGAAATATCGCCAAATATGGTTTCACTTGTTCTGACAGAGGGATTTGACTGCTTTGACTGAATGTTGTGCATGTTCACACCTTGAAGTATCTTTTGCAGTTTACTTGGGATGAAACAGCTGCTTGAAAATACACACATGTTCAAAGTGGACTTCATTTGTGTGTGTTAGCAGCAACATGAGAACATTTGTCTTGCTGAAGTGGGATCGACTTACAATTATCGCTCGTATATTATCTGGTAGTAGTATCCCATTCTTCTTCTTCTTCTTCTCCTTCTGTTCTTCTTCTGCACCACCACAGGACCATCACTTACAGCGAATTCCGATGTTTCACAGACCCTACCATGGTACCGATTACATCAGGTATAGAATGCAATGGGTTTTTGTAGGATTACATATGTCACCAACTCAGCTGCAATGCTCACAGGGTATGTATACACATGACAATATGGTCTATCATTCAGTTCAACAGTGACTGATGGCATTGACTGTGGTGACGAGGTGATTCAGACAGCTTGGTGCTGGTGCAGTATTCGAGACATTGCACTGAAAATACTGGTAGCAGTAACGTTATTGTGAGAGGAATTAAAATAAAACACACTTTCCAGTAATACACACAATGTGGCAAACAAAAGTGCCCAGAAGGTAGAGTTCCATGGTACAAAGAAAAACAGCAGTGGAAAGGAAATACAGCACTAACCTGACTATAGCAGATGTTGAAAGTGACCACCACCCATCTCTTGGCACTTGTGAACCCTGGTCAGAAAGCTGCTGAAGGCGGAACGAGGCTGGACTGCTGAAACTGCTGCAGTCTCATCCAAAATATTCTGCTGCAGTTCTTGAAGTGCATGAGGATTGTTGCGATACACCTTAGACTTGGGAGCTCGCCACCCAAAGTAGTCTGATGAGGTGACCTGGGTGGCCAGCTAGGATCAGGACCAGACGAACCCCTGCTAACAACTCTGTCAGGTGTGAAGATTGTGTAAATGTGCTCCAGCTATATGGGCAGATGCTCTGCTCTATTGGAAGTAGCTGTAGGTCTTTTCCTCCTCCGTTAATGTTGCTTCAGATGATTTCAAAATGTTGGTGCTTGTAACGGAACATACACTCCTGGAAATGGAAAAAAGAACACATTGACACCGGTGTGTCAGACCCACCATACTTGCTCCGGACACTGCGAGAGGGCTGTACAAGCAATGATCACACGCACGGCACAGCGGACACACCAGGAACCGCGGTGTTGGCCGTCGAATGGCGCTAGCTGCGCAGCATTTGTGCACCGCCGCCGTCAGTGTCAGCCAGTTTGCCGTGGCATACGGAGCTCCATCGCAGTCTTTAACACTGGTAGCATGCCGCGAGAGCGTGGACGTGAACCGTATGTGCAATTGACGGACTTTGAGGGAGGGCGTATAGTGGGCATGCGGGAGGCCGGGTGGACGTACCGCCGAATTGCTCAACACGTGGGGCGTGAGGTCTCCACAGTACATCGATGTTGTCGCCAGTGGTCGGCGGAAGGTGCACGTGCCCGTCGACCTGGGACCGGACCGCAGCGACGCACGGATGCACGCCAAGACCGTAGGATCCTACGCAGTGCCGTAGGGGACCGCACCGCCACTTCCCAGCAAATTAGGGACACTGTTGCTCCTGGGGTATCGGCGAGGACCATTCGCAACCGTCTCCATGAAGCTGGGCTACGGTCCCGCACACCGTTAGGCCGTCTTCCGCTCACGCCCCAACATCGTACAGCCCGCCTCCAGTGGTGTCGCGACAGGCGTGAATGGAGGGACGAATGGAGACGTGTCGTCTTCAGCGATGAGAGTCGCTTCTGCCTTGGTGCCAATGATGGTCGTATGCGTGTTTGGCGCCGTGCAGGTGAGCGCCACAATCAGGACTGCATACGACCGAGGCACACAGGGCCAACACCCGGCATCATGGTGTGGGGAGCGATCTCCTACACTGGCCGTACACCACTGGTGATTAGTCGAGAGGACACTGAATAGTGCACGGTACATCCAAACCGTCATCGAACCCATCGTTCTACCATTCCTAGACCGGCAAGGGAACTTGCTGTTCCAACAGGACAATGCACGTCCGCATGTATCCCGTGCCACCCAACGTGCTCTAGAAGGTGTAAGTCAACTACCCTGGCCAGCAAGATCTCCGGATCTGTCCCCCATTGAGCATGTTTGGGACTGGATGAAGCGTCGTCTCACGCGGTCTGCACGTCCAGCACGAACGCTGGTCCAACTGAGGCGCCAGGTGGAAATGGCATGGCAAGCCGTTCCACAGGACTACATCCAGCATCTCTACGATCGTCTCCATGGGAGAATAGCAGCCTGCATTGCTGCGAAAGGTGGATATACACTGTACTAGTGCCGACATTGTGCATGCTCTGTTGCCTGTGTCTATGTGCCTGTGGTTCTGTCAGTGTGATCATGTGATGTATCTGACCCCAGGAATGTGTCAATAAAGTTTCCCCTTCCTGGGACAATGAATTCACGGTGTTCTTATTTCAATTTCCAGGAGTGTATTAAAGGCTTTACCTTGATGAAGTATGCGATACCCTCCAAATTCAACCAGTTTAACGAGTATTTATTATTATAGAAAAGTTATTGTGTATGTTAACAATGATTGCATAACATGTCTCCATAAACAGTCAACCCATTAAATTATACTGAATATCTGACCCACACAAAAGTTAATATCACTGATACAGGAAATGTCATCATGTAAAAACACTAAGTTTATCTTAAATAATTAATATGAAGTACGAAAAATAGTGGCTAACTTAGGTATTTTGGATCTCCTTAAATAAAAATCACCCAGTGAAACCTATTTGTTCACTAGGAGCGTTTTCACTCAGTATTCACGTAATCAATCCTATTTTCGACGAAAACCAATGTAATTCTTAATAATTCATGTTACTTACTTATTTATGCAAATTAGAGAAGTCAATTGACAAACTTCTAAAAAACGGCGTTTTTGTAACAAAGAATTATTCTGTCAAGTCAACAAATCTGTCTGTCATTTTAATAACATGTTAAATTATGTCACTCGATGCAAATTAATAACTTTTCTGCACAAATTATGATAACAGATGTACATGTGACTTATAAACTATATTTCTTTTTAGTAGTTCTTTGACAATGTTATAAATACGAGCAGCAAGAAGGGTTGGGGAGGCAGTCGGAACGTCGCTTTGGTGAAGTGTGTTTGTGATTGTGTGTTATTGTTTGAGGTGGATAAACAATGCAAAGAACATGTAAAGGAAGTACTACTTTGTGTTGTGTCGTGGTCTTTGGTGGACAGTGGAATTAAGATGGCCACCAGAGTAATAAATATTTGAAGTTTACATATTTGTTGGTTTCACTCGTTCTTTATCATCAAAAGCACATAAAACACACGGGACCTCTTGTTTTTAACCCTAGACAACCAGATTTAGAGCCAGCATTAGCATCGAGACACAGCAGCGATCCAGCAAGCAGCAGCGATTACCACAATGCATTTTAATGGTGCCAACCTAACATCAAGTGCTAACAAGCTTCGTAAATTGGAGTGAAATAGTGCGATTATAGCAATTAGGAATATCTACGACTAGGCGACCATTACATGCTGCAATGTGCCGAAGTCGGCGGTCAGTGAAAGGAGATGGGACCAATACTACGGCGTGCAGACACTGCACACCAAACCTCAACCTTCTGATCATGCATAGGTGTTTCGTGGAAGTTATGCGGATTCTCTGTTGCCCAGACCATGTGCTTCTGTGAGTTGACATAACCGCTGAGGTGAAACCAGGCTCTGTAAGACATAAAAATGGATCCACGTCCAGGCCATTTATTGTTAGTGAATAGCCATTCACAAAACTGTAGGCACTGAGGAGCATCTGCTGGTTTTAATGCATTAACGACAGACACTCAGTAGGGATGCATGTGCAGATCTAGGTGTAGTATTCGTCAGCATGATCAACGTGAAATGCTGGTCTCTTGCAATATGCATTGTGTTGATTGTTAAGTTTCTGAAGCCTTTTCTGGTGAACTGCAGACATATTTTCTGGTGTGCACACTCGTTTTAGGATGTTTCTTGACTTGTTTAAAACAGATCCTGTCTAACACATCTTCAGACTACATGTTGCGTGGCAGTCTTTGCTGGCACTTCGACATCATTAAACTTCTCAGCAAACAACTGACTATATCCTTTCCACAAATTTGTTGTCACGTAAAATTCCGGAATGAACACCTGCTGCTGAACTGTGAGTACTATGGTCTCTATTGCACTGTTCCACTCATACTGACGCAGCCTGCACTATCCCCTGAACAAGTGTGGGTCAAGTTGAAGGCATACACGTGGTCTGCACATCACGGATTATGGTTAAATGCATACATTCACATCCAGTGGTATCCACACTTCTACTTACACCACTCTGTACATATTCTTATTCAACGGCCAGACATTTGGTGCACTACATAAAACAACCCAACTGGTTCTTTCTTTGTCGTTACACCTGTAGAATAAAGCTTTCTTGTACGCACAGAAGTCAGGGTGTATTTCTCTCAAACTGACAGGTGCTCCTTTAGCTTCTTCTTTTGACATTGTATTGATGTAGTGTTGTAAGAAAATGGTTCAAATGGCTCTAAGCACTATGGGACTTAACATCTGTCATCAGTCCCCTAGACTTAGAACTATTTAAACCTAACTAACCTAAGGACATCACACACATCCATGCCCGAGGCAGGAATCGAACCTGCGACCGTAGAGCGCGGTTCCGGACTGAAGTGCAGAGTGTTCTAAATTGTCGGAATGCACACTATACATATGAAAATAGTTCACAATGCTTTATACCCAGTTTCAACACACGGCACGTCAGGATTGAGTCTTTTCCAACACGAGCACCGTCTGTAGACTGAACAAGTTTATAATGGTGTAGTGTTGCAGTAAATAAATCGACCTCCAGATCTTCCATCGGTGCCCCGACGTCATACGGTGATGTTACAGATAACATGAAGCCTGCACAGTAAATGTCTGGCGATGGACAAGATGGACGACATCGGAGACCATTTATTGACTGATGTAGGGTTCTACATGACACAGTCCATCCAATTCCAACTCCGTAAAACACTATTTAACACTTCTCGATGCATATTCAATCTCTAACACAACACACCAGTCACTGTCCAGTGATGCTTCTATACTAGTATTTAAGCGCTTTGAACCGCTTGCTGTTAAATTATAAGTTGAAGTGAAAAGCAGTAGAGCACAGGGAGGAATTAGCAGCTTTTAATCCACCACATCAACTCTCTGTCCTTGCAGTGACAGCGGAGTGTTCTGGGACGGTGTGTATGTCATAGACCAGTGGTAACCTGCACCGTGTGGCAGCACAACTCTTCCGAGAGTTGGGGAGTGGCTGGATGTCTTCATTACACAGATCGACGAGTGGGATTGATAACAGCAAATCTTTGTCCCGCTCCAATAAGCTGGTCAGGTGCGCTACGGGATCCCACGATGTTGTTGCCGCTGCTGGCCCTGGCAGACTGGAGGTCGCTGCAGGTCCCAGCAAGCTGGTAGCTGCTGCTGGTCCAGACACTCTGGAGGTCGCTGCCGGTCTGGACACGCTGGTGGCTGTAATTCGTCAAACTGTCTTCAGGCCGTAAAAATGGCATCGCTTTTTTGTATCGCCTCAAATTACTGTCGATTTTTATGTGGTAGGGGAATGAAGAGTTTAAGTTGTTTGTCTAGTTTTTTTTTTATATTTTTGTGTTACAGTGTTGTAGATATGTGAGACATGATGGTTGAGAAAAGCTATGTCCTGAGAAGTTAGCGAGTTTGCTACACCCAGGCGACTGCTGAATCGCGGCGAGTGGCAAAGATAACTAGTACGATGTAGGTGGCCACTACGAACGTTTGTCGGTGACTGCTAAGAAGAAACACTTATTGTTAAAGAGAGAATTAGTGTGATGTGTTTGTTTGCAGAGAATGGTTCTTGGCTTGTCCTTTCAGAATTTCAGTAGTAGTATCCGAGTATTGTTCGAGTAGTGAGCCTGGAGAGAGACTATCTGAAGAGTATAATGAGAGCAGCTCACACATACGATACGTGATCTAGTCTGCAATAGGGATGGAACTCAATTGTGTTCAAAGCAGTTCTAAGTCGTTTAGGAAGATATTTTGAGAAGATTATCGGCTTTTATATAAAATTATTATTCCGCCGACTTTGGTAGAGAGTAGACTCGCCAGGTGTAGGAAAAGCTCAGATTTATTGAAAGTGAGATTAGTTTCTCCTATTTGTGATTAATGGTGCGTTGTGCTGCTTAAAAGCCGCGCGACGGTAGGTGAAACGTGCTTCAGTATTTTTGTGAGATTTTCAGTTGGATGGTGTATGTGAAGAGAGATGGTCACGTGAAGTCGTTTAGTTGTTTTTGAGGATTAAAGCACTCACTGGGGGATAGTAGCGTTGCATTGCGCTATTGTGGTTGTATAGTTTTTCGTAATCACTGAGGAGGAGTGACTCAGCGATATTTGGTTAGGGTTTATTGTGTGACTTCGGCGTGAGCGACGTAATATAGTCAATTCCGGAAATCTCGTTGGATGCACTGAATGTGTAGTCTATATTACAGAGAACTGTTCTCCCACGTAATAGTTATTTACTGAGAAACAATTGGAAGTTTATTGAGAATCTGATAGCTTTTCCCGTTGTCTCTAAACGACAAATCAAGAACCATTTATTAGAGAACTCGCTAATTCTCTCTAAAAGAGATCGTCGATTCTTTGGTTTTGAGTTTTAAATATTAGTGGGTCGCGGGAATCGACGCCTGAAGTGGTTGAGCTTTGTTTGCTTATTTAAAGTTCATGTGTTCTTTTTTTGTTTTATTTTTTTTTCATTACGTTTCCCCTTACTGGGGTGTCGAATAGGGAACCAGCACTCGTAAAGTAAAACGCCGACTTGTACCTGTAAACAAATTAATTGCAGGAAATGAAGAATTAACACTTTTAAATAGAGAAAATCAGTACCCGACTTTTCTTTTATTCCCAAAATATTACAAGAAAAATAATCAAAGGCTTATTTCAAAGTAGACTAATATCTTGAACACATCTTTTCGTAGCAAAATTAAATCAAAAGGCCAATAAATTAAAAGACTGGAATATTGGTAAAAGCAAAGTTCAAAGAAATTAAAGAAAACGAATAGTAGTTTTCAGTTAACAACTTGCAACGAAAAGAAAGATATAGTATTTTTCAGTTAATAACTTGCAACGAAAAGAAAGATATTAATCTTCATTTAGACAGGAAAAGCAAGGTTACGTCTTATTGAAAAGTGATTAATTATAAACGAAAAGTTACTTCATTTCATACTGAAAGATTGAGATTGACGAAATAGTTTATTACGATAAAATTTCAATAGGGTTGAGGATATAATTGTAGCGAGGCGGTACTAATAGAGGCTATCGTTGATTGAGAACGAGAGATAAACAATAGTAAATTACGTAAAAATTTATAACATTCACACTGATTGCCTGTATATATATTATTCGTATAAGTTTTAAAAGATGAACGGCTATAAGAGGCAGCGGATCTATATACGTATTCATCAGTTATATACGAAAGCCATCTTTTCTGGTACCTACATTGTTTAGTTGTATTGTCAGAGTACACAGAATAAACTTCACCATAGTTTACTGTTATTCGTAAAGTAAATACATCATTACTTCTCCCCGTAGACTCTCTCATTTAGCATTTCTCTGGTGATTGATACTAGCTTTGGTGGTAGTTTATCTCGCGACCTTGGGAACCTTGATTGTCAGATGCATTATTATAATTAGTGTCCAAATAGCTGCCACTGACCCATTACACCATGAAAAGTATTGTGTCCATCCTTTTCTACATAGCGATGTCGTAGCGAGCTGTAGTGTGATTTATAGCGTGAGAAGCTGAATATGAAATCTTACGTGATGTCATTGTTTTTGTAGAGGCTATTATTTCAAGTCACACAGATTGCGTCGTTGAGTGTAGGCAACGTCTTGTCAGTACAACGTACTGTAGAATTAAGAAAGTGAACTACATTGCCTGACGTTGCTTTTCATCTACATACTGCAGTGCTTTTAGAATCTGTCCATGAAGTATGTCTGCTAAGTAGTATCTAAAGAGGACGCACTATATTGACCACTGAACAAAGAAGATGGAATAAGAATCTTTAAACAAAGACATGGAGCTGAACAAAGACATGGAGCTGAGCCACATGTACTTGCTTTTATGCTGGCATGATGGAGGCTGATGAGGATCTCAGCTGCTATTCATGCTTCATGGTTCTTCCATTGACTGACTGCGACTGAGAGCGCATCCACCGCATATCCCCCTGACATCACGGCCATGTGACCTGATGTAGCTTTCCTGTGCTCCTATTGGTTTTATCCAATTTTCAGGTGAGGCAGATGGAAAGCTGCGTTCGTATTGGTTCTTTAGGGGAGAGATGTGAGGAAAACCTGTTTCAAGCGCCCTCTGTGGCAGTTTTGTGAACTAGCTTAGTCGAGGCCCGTACAGCAAGGTGAACACCTCTGGTTCATTCTGTCTGGTTAGCGGAATAGGACGAAGTGGTCTCCTGAACTTTGGATTGACTGGCCATTTTAAAAAACGTCAACGCCACAGAACTAGTCTATGAGTTACGAAATGCTTCTTCAGCCCCCTACATCGCCATTATTTGCTGAAAAAGTATTCACCTCACACCCATCCATTATCACTTCCTTCCATTCCACTTGTAGGAGGCTACGGATGCAGTTCTCAGCCGATGGCCGTGCGGTTCTAGGCGCTCCAGTCCGGATCCGCGCTGCTGCTACGGTCGCAGGTTCGAATCCTGCCTCGGGCATGGGTGCGTGTGATGTCCTTAGGTTAGTTAGGTTTAAGTAGTTCTAAGTTCTAGGGGACTGATGACCACAGCAGTTGAGTCCCATAGTGCTCAGAGCCATTTGAACCAGTTCTCAGCAATATGCTTACAGGCAATAAATGTCTCAAACTTCTCTAACACCAACAGTTACTCAATTGAACACATTAGGACAGTACCTTCTCAGGAAGGCGCCACGTACTGAGAAACTCAAGTAAACACAGTTCTGAAATGAGATAAAATATCCAGCAAAATGCATACGGTATTACAAAATCTCTTCTTTTTTTTTTTCATCATCATATGAGTGCTCCATTATGAAATACTTCGTGCCCAACAGCTCAACACAGACTGAGCGATTTAGGGGTGGGAGCCAACTGCTGTCATCTTAGGGGTGGCACGTGGAACTAGAGCTACAGTAGCAGCCCAACCTCTGTAGTGTACAGATTCGTGTGCTCGGCGCCCATTGCCTGACAGCACCTGGCTAGCTGACAGATGCACACATGACCCAGCATGGTGGTCAACATATCACACTTCTTTCCATTCCTTAGTGCTTACAATTATTACATCATGGAAAGTGTGGGAGGGCAGGAGAGGAGCTTTGTCTCCCGCGAACTGATTAAATAAAGAACATGCAAACTGAATTAATAATATATTATTATTTCAGTTGACACTGATTTCAATTTCGAGTCATGAGATCCTTCCTCTGCAGCAGTTCAATAGCGTGTGAGTCTTTTCCTCTAATGTCCCGTTGGTGGAGGGGAGAGGGAAATGAAGAGGAGAGAGAGGGGTGGGTGCTTTCTCAAGAGGACAGATTATCCACAGGGGGTCGGAAGTCAACCCCCAGAGGGTCATAAACCACTTAGCAGAATAAGAGGTCAAGGAGAGGGAGATGGGTGGTTAAATTGATCTATTTAATTAATTAGTTTGTTAGTTTGATATCAAAAGTGGACCAGAACTTACTTTATGCTACTACTAGTGTAGTGCTGGAACTGTCATTTGTACTCAGATCATTCTTGTGAAAAGGCTTCTGAAGTGAACATGGCTGCACGATGTTAGCGCGGGATTAGCCGAGCGGTCTAGAGCGCTGCAGTCATGGACTGAGTGGCTGGTCCCTGCGGAGATTCGAGTCCTCCCTCGGGCATAGGTGTGTGTGTTTGTAGTAGTGTGTAAGCTTAGGGACTGATGACCTTAGCAGTTAAGTCCCATAAGATTTCACACATATTTGAACATTTTTTTTTATTTTTTTTTATTTTTTGCACGATATTAATTAATAGACTATGAACACAAAAAGGTAACTGGTGCTTTGATACCTGGAACATTCCATTTCTGAAATCATTAGGGAATTCAGTATTCTGAGACCCAGAGTGTCAAGAATGTGCTGAGAATACTAAATTTCACGCATTACCTCTCATCACAGACAACGAAGTGGCCGACAGCCTTCAGTTAACAACCAAGAGCAGGAGCGTTTGCGTAGAGTTGTGAGTACTAACAGACAAGTAACACTGCGTGAAAGAACATCAAAAATCAGTGTGGGATGTACAACGAACATATCTATTAGGACACTACGGTGAAGGTCAGCGTTAGCGGGCTACGTAAGCAGTCGACTGACGCCACTGTCTTTGCTAACAGCACCACATGACATCACGTGCAATGCCTCTCCTGGGTTCGTGACCATATCGGTTGGAGTTCAGACAACCGGAAAACCGTAGCCAGTTCAGATGGTTCCTGATTTCAGTTGCAAAGAGCTGATGGTAGGGTTCGAGTCTGTCGCAGAGCCATGAAGCCATGGAGCCAGTTTGTGAACAGGTCAATGTGCAAGCTAGTGGTGTCTCCATAATGGTTTGGGTTGTTGTGTTTACATGGAAATGGGTCATCTGGTCCAATTGAACCGATCACTGACTGGAAATGGTTATGTTTTGCTATTTGGAGGCCGTTTGCAGCTACTTATGAATGTCATGTTCCCAAATAACGATGGAATTTTTATGGATGGCAATGCGTCGTGTCACCGGGCTACAATTGTTCGCAATTTGTATCAAGAACATTCTGGGCAATTCGAGCGAATGATATGGACCTCCAGATCACCCGAGATGAGTTGCATCGAACATTTATGGGACATAATCGAGAGATCAGTTCGTGCACAAAATCCTGCAAAGGCAACACTTGTGTGGTTGTGGACGGATGTAGGTGGCCTTAGTATTTCTGCAGGGTGTTTCCAACGATCTGTTGAGTCCATGACACGTCGAGTTGCTACACTAAGCCGGAGAAAAGGAGGTCCCGCAAGATATTAGGGAGTATCCCATCACTTTTGTCACCTTAGTGTAGAGAAGTTACTATTGACATAATGCTGCATGTTTTAGATAGTTGATACTAATGTTATATTTGCTGTATCGGGTGCCTTGCGATCCTGGAGTGGACAATCGAAACCAGTCGCCGTAAAATAAATACTAAACACAGACACAAAACTGAGAGTATTATTCCTTGGTTCACGAATAGTTATCAGCTGCTGTCCCAAATGGTTCAAATGGCTCTAAGCACTATGGGCCTTAACATCTGAGGTCATCAGTCCCCTAGACTTAGAACTACTTAAACCTAACTAACCTAAGGACATCACACACATCCATGGCCGGGGCAGGATTCTAACCTGTGACCGCAGCAGCAGCGCGGTTCCGGACTGAAGCGCCTAGAACCGCTCGGTCGCAACGGACGGCGCTGGTGTCCCACTATAAATTTGAAGGAGGATGTAAGAAAACATTGTCTTTCATTTTCAACACATTTCTCACAGGCTTGCGAAAAGTTACGGTGTCAACCTTAACGGGCATCATATCGTCTTTTTAATAACTTTGGAATGCTGTCGAGAACTGTATCGTTACATTACAAAATAAAGTTACTTTGCTCAATATGTCAGTTGATGCAGGAATTAAGAGTATTAGGCATACAACAAAATTAAATGGCCCTCTGCCTGATACTAGTTGCGAGAAAGTCTTGAACTGGTCGTGACATGAAAGGGGTGGAAATTTTAGGTGGTACGCCTTGTAAGTGTAATTGCGAAGTTACGAGATCCAGTTACTTCTCGTCGTTATTACACTACTGGCCATTAAAATTGCTACACCACGAAGATGACGTGCAACAGACGCGAAATTTAACGGACAGGAAGAAGATGCTGTGATACGCAAATGATTAGCTTTTCAGAGCATTCACACAAGGTTGGCGCCTGTGGCGACACCTACAACGTTCTGATATGAGGAAAGTTTCCAACCGATTTCTCATAAACAAACAGCAGGTGACCGGCGTTGCCTGGTGAAACGTTGTTGCGATGCCTCGTGTAAGGAGGTCGGATTGTAGCCTATCGCGATTGCGGTTTATCGTATCGGGACATTGCTGCTCGCGTTGGTCGAGGTCCAATGAGTGTTGGCAGAATATGCAATCGGTGGGTTCAGGAGGGTAATACGGAACGCCGTGCTAGATCCCAACGGCCTCGTATCACTAGCAGTCGAGATGTCAGGCATCTTGTCCGCATGGCTGTAACGGATCGTGAAACCACGTCTCGCTCCCTGAGTCAACAGGTGGGGACGTTTGCAAGACAACAACCACCTGCACGAACAGTTCGAGGACGTTTGCAGCAGCATGGACTATCAGCTCGGAGACCATGGCTGCGGTTACCCTTGACGCTGCATCACAGACAGGAGCGCCTGCAATGGTGTACTCAACGACGAACCTGGGTGCACGAATGGCAAAACGTGTTTTTTCGCATGAATCCAGGTTCTGTTTACAGCATCATGATGGTCGCATCCTTGTTTGGCGACATCGCGGTGCACGGACATTGGAAGCGTGTATTCGTCATCGCCATACTGCTGTATCACCCGGCGTGATGGTATGGGCTGCCATTGGGTACACGTCTCGGTCACCTCTTGTCCGCATTGACGGCACTTTGAACAGTGGGCGTTACATTTCAGATGTGTTACGACCCTTCATTCGATCCCTGCGAAACTCTACATTTCAGCAGGATAATGCACGACCGCATGTTGCAAGTCCTGTACGGGCCTTTCTGGATACAGAATATGTTCGACTGCTGCCCTGGCCATCACATTCCCCAGATCTCTCACCAATTGAAAACGTCCGGTCAATGGTGGCCGAGCAACTGGCTCGTCACAAAACGCCAACCGCTACTCTTGATGAACTGTCGTATCGTGTTGAAGCTGCATGGGCAGCTGTACCTGTACAGGCCATCCAAGCTCTGTATGACTCAATGCCCAGGGGTGTCAAGGCCGTTATTACTGCCGTAGGTGGTTGTTCTGGGTACTGATTTCTCAGGATCTATGCACCCAAATTTCGTGAAACTGTAATCTCATGTCAGTTCTAGTATAATATATTCGTCCAATGAACACCCGTTTATCATCAGCATTTCTTCTTGGTGTAGCAATTTTAATGGCCAGTAGTGTATTTGACGGTTCAAGAAATTACAAAGTTGCTGGAAACTGGGTATACCTGCCGTTGATTGCAAATCACCCTGTATTTTGCCCGTCATCATATACCATAGTAAGGATGCCGCTGTTCCGGAGTAGTCAGCTATTTGCGATGAAATACCTGGTTTGCCCTTCCCTTTCGCTAGTTTCCCCTTTCACCGTAACAGGACGGGAGGCGCGGCTGCTCGCGTTTCCAGCCAGTCGGTGCCGTACTGTGCCGCCACGTCCCGGGCCGTGTCATTAGCGGAAGAGCCGCTCTGGCGTCGTCCCGGCTGCCGCCCCGAAAAGAAACCGTGGAGGCCCGCCGCGGCAGTCGGTTCTGATTTCCGTCGGTGGCCTGTTTGTTCTGCTAATGAAAGCGTCCAAGCGCTGCCCATTACAGCAGAGACGTTTTCCCTCTGGTGGGTGTTGAATCACTCACTGTTTTCTTTCTGTATTTTAGCACGCTCTTTATAGAGGGGCGTCGCGAAATAATGGAAACACACAAAAAAAATGGGTCTGAGCACTATGGGACTTAACATCTATGGTCATCAGTCCCGCAGAACTTAGAACTACTTAAACGTAACCAACCTAAGGACAGCACACAACACCCAGTCATCACGAGGCAGAGAAAATCCCTGACTCCACCGGGAATCGAACCCGGGAACCCGGGCGCGGGAAGCGAGAACGCTACCGCACGACCACGAGCTGCGGACAGGAAACACAACAGATTACCATGCCTTATACTGTCTATGAAAACCGTTGACATTCAGAACAGCTTCTAGTTGTCCCATAAAGGATAAAGACAGGCGTTGTTTGGTTCTTAAAGGAATGTTACATACGGTCCAGTCACATTAACGCGCCCACTGCCTATGTTCCCCGACAACGTGCAATAATCATTCACAGATGCCAGGTGGCGGCACTAGCAGTGGAGGTCATTGGCTTTCAGGCCAAGGGTGCAAAAATTTCCGGAATGGCTAATTTTGTTCGCGTGCCGCTTCGGGTAAAGTATACCATGCGTTGAACAATGAAACTATCCAAAACTGGCGCCGAGGCAACTGTGATACACCACGGGCCGTAGAACGACGGTTGCGGAGACGTGTACGGGCGAATAGACGTGCAAGTGTTGAGCAACTAACCACCTAGATCAGTGGTCGTCAAACAGTTTTGCTCAGGAGCCAGTACTGACATTGTGGGGTGCCACTTCGGGCCTCATAATATTATTATTATTAATTGATAACATCCACAAATTGATATGTTATGAGCTGCCGGCCGAAGTGGCCGTGCGGTTAAAGGCGCTGCAGTCTGGAACCGCAAGACCGCTACGGTCGCAGGTTCGAATCCTGCCTCGGGCATGGATGTTTGTGATGTCCTTAGGTTAGTTAGGTTTACCTAGTTCTATATTCTAGGGGACTAATGACCTCAGCAGTTAAGTCCCATAGTGCTTAGAGCCATTTGAACCATTTGTTATGAGCTGCCAACAGGCCATAGCTATAGCAAAGAGGCGAAAACTTACCCACCGGCCCCAAAGTACTTGAGCGCTGAAGTCCACATCATTTGGAGCACGCCTTATCGATTGTCCTGTGTCTGATTGCTACCATCCTAGGCCACCCCTGTCGGTGTGACACTATAAATGCCGGACGAAGTGTTATGTTGTCTGTATGAGTAGATGACTGATTAGTAACAGTAGTCGTACTTATATATAAATGAATTATGCAACATGAGAACGATCAATATTTTATAAATGTTTTGAAAATTCTTTTGTGCTCATTGTGTAGGACTACAAAAGTCTCGTAATTTCATACTTCTTGTGACAAATATGTATTGCATTTTGAGATGATCGTTTCTATAATGTATATTCACGTACCCATGTTACTTCTGTATCCAGATTTATATCATAGCAGCTGACCGGTATGCGTATACTCGTGAGTTGTGTGAAGTAACCCCGCAGTGGCCGTGATAGTGACGTCATTACCCTTGAGATAAGCGGCAAACTTTACTTAGCTCAAGGCCCAATTCACCAGCCTCAGTTAAAATTAAACACCTAATCGGTTTCTTGCTGAGCAGGAAAACTACGCTCTTGAGAATCTCTTGAAGTTAGCTGACATTTTGAATTCGGCTGTTAATTGCTAGAACCGTATTATTATACATGGTGCGTTTGAAAAGTTCGGTAAACGAGCTAAGTAAATAAAGAAAACAAGAGTTACAGGGTGATAATTATTGAACTATACGAATAAAACATAAATAAGTCACAAACACTTTATTCAAGATGTAAACGTCACTACAGATATTCGGATTTAGATTATGACATGTTCGATATGCCTGCAATCATGGTGATGATGTGGCGTAGACAAATACCGAAATTCTGCATGACTTGCTGAAGTGTCGGAACATCGATGCTGTCGATGACCTCCTGAATGACTCAGCAATCATTTTGAGGTTATTGCTGTACCCCATGTCTTTAATATGTCCCCACAAAAAGGAGTCGCATGTGTTCAGATTCGGAGAATATGGCGGCCAATCGAGGCCCATGCCAGTGGCCTCTGGGCACCACAGAACCAGAATGCGCTCACCAGCGTGCTCCTTCAGGACATCAGACACACTCCTGCTTCGATGGAGGTCGAGTTCCGTCTTGCATGAACCACATCTTGTCGAAATCAGGGCCACACTGGCTGACGGGGAAGAAATCATGTCCCAAAACCTTCACGTATCGTTCGGTAGTCACCATGCCATCAAGGAATATCGCACCGATTAATCCGTGACTGGACATTGCTCATCACATAGTCACTTGTTGAGGGCCAGGAGACTTCTCGGTCGCGAAATGCCAATTATCAGCCCCCCAAATGCGCCAATTTCGCTTATTGACGAACCCATCCAAATGAAAGTGGACTTCATCACTAAACCAAACCATGTATGCGCATACTAGTTTCCATCATGCCCCGCGGTCAACAGTGCAGTTCGAACGTCCTAACGCAAACCGTTCACAAGGTATGACGATTTTATTTAATATAGTTCAATAATTGTCATCCTGTACAAACAAAACACATTTACTGGCCTTCAAATTGATTACAATTAGCTATGATTACTCTGAAGGCCAGCAAAGGTATTCCGTTTGTAACTCTTGTTCTCTTCATTTTCTGAGACCATTCGCCGAACTTCTCAGACGCATCCTGTAGAACACAGCTGAGAATCATGGGTCGTGAAAATGACTGATTCTGGCCGCATGCGGCCCACGGACCGCAGTTTGACGATCACTGACCTAGACGAACTAAGGGACTACCAGCAGTGTCTCCTCATTGACCGTTCAGCGAACGTTGCATTGTAGGGGCCTCCACCAAAGGCACTTGGTTTATGCGCCCATACGAACTGTTGTTCATCGGAAACGAGGCTGGAATTTACACGCCAGTACCACACCTGGACGTCCACTGAGTGGCGAGAGGTGGCATTTGCAGATGACTCACGCTTTATTGTCCATCGGACAGATGGCCGTTGGAGTGTATGGCGTGAAACGTCTCAAAACAAACAAGGAGGAAGGGTTATAGTTTGGGGAGTGTTTTAGTGGCATTCCCTGGATGATTTCGTCATTCTGGAAGGCACAGTGGCTCAACACAAGTGTGCATCTAACTATGATGTCCACCCGTATATGCAGTTTGTTTTTTTTCTGCGCGATGGCATCTACCAGCAGAACAATGCAACGTGTCACACAGATCGCAGTGTACGTGCGTGGTTCGAAGAGCACTAGTATGAGTTTACCGTATTCTACTAACCAAACTCCCTGGATTTAAAGTAATGGAGGATCTGTGGGACCCTCTCGATCGAGCTGCTTGCACCATGGATACCTCAACCGAGAAACCTAGTACAAATGGGCATGGCTCGACACCTCTATCCGGAACCAGTTATGAACGATGGGAGCTGTGTGAGCAGGGGCCTTGTCGTCTTGAAATACAGCACCGCCATTTGGCAGCAAATATTGTACCATGGGGTAGACCTGATAAGCCGAAATGGTCACAAAATCGCTGGCAGTAATGCGAGCTTGCAGAGTAACCGTGGGACCCGTGGAATACCACTGTATAGATGCAAACATCATCATCCCGCCATGTTTCACTCGACTCATAAACTCGACCAGGAGCTGAAAAAAGTGTGAATGGGACTCATCTGACCAAATGAGATTCATCTCCATTCTTTCGTATTCGAGATCTTATGGCTCAGGCACCGTGTTTTTCTCTTGCCGGTATTTCAGTCTCTGTTGAGTTGATTTGGAATTTCAGCTCACCCTGCAATTCTCTTCTTGTGAAGCACTTTCGTGCTGTTTTTGACCTGAAATGGTTCGCGAGTGCGACTTTCCGTACGGTACTGCAGTGACTTTCGCAGCTGTCATCTTCTTATTTCTCGTCGCATCCCTCTCCCCTGACTGTTCTTCACGATCACTCAACACACATTTTTGTTCGCATTGTGACTTAGCGACTGATGTTTTACAATTTTCCTGTATGCGTTTATAATCTACAATAATACACTCGCAACTACACAGAACACTGTTCCGACAACGACTTACACACATCGTACTGATATCATGACATATGTGCCGTTTTCGGTCAAGTACAACAGCGCTAGTTTCTGAATGTATTTGTTTCTGGATTTATTTATTGATCGAATTTGAAGCCATTTTGACTATTTCTCGACCGTAACTGTCTCAAGAAATATGTAAAGTTTTTTTTTTTATTTTTTTATTTTTTTTTATTTTTTTAAATTGCCGCTACCAGTCACAAACTTTGTCAGCTATTGTATTACTTATTTAGCTAAATAAACAAGTAATCAATAGTTGACAAAGTTTGTAACTGGTAGCTTTAATTATTTATTGATCATTTATCGTGATGTTTCCTTATTTTGGTCTAATCCCTATATCTCTCAGCAAGAAGCATAACGAGTGTCTATGCTACTAAACTGCTGAAACGGCCATTCTGTCCCAGTTGAAAGCTTGCTGGGAAACAAAAATCTGATTTCCCTTATTTCATATATTTTCTGCTGAATTTTGGGATGGGTTAGGTCTACAGTTTTGCCTCCACCGCTTTGCGCAGTAGCAGGAAGTGATGGTGCAGGTGGTAGGTCGTAAGCGTCACACAATAAGCTTAGTCATTTTGAAAAATAACACCATCAAAACTTTAATCGATTTGTGAACGTATGATAAAATTATTCTTGATGCAGTATGGCAGCTTACGAGCCCATTTCTCGTCATTTGCTGGAAGTTTTAATTTTCTGTTTTAACACGATGAAATCTGTGGCTGTGACTCATAAAATGCTGGCTAAGACCTGTGGCACGTTTTAGTAGAAGAACGTGCAGAGAATGGTTTCACCTCTCCAAGAACGGAGAATTGACGTCCAAGACTGACATGGTGGTGGAAAAGGAAGGTTTTCGAAGTTACTGAAACAGACGAAAACAATCACAAGAGGTAGTTATCGAAAGCAAATGATGTGTTTGTGCTGAGCACTGAATGACACACGACCACAGTAATGCTGTAGACATTAGTGATTTTGCAGCACGACAATGCTTGACCCTATGTCGGAAAACCCATCAAAACGTATTTGGAAACATGAAAATTGGGATTTGGAAACTACCACTCGCTGTATTTTCCAGACACCACCTTTTTCGATCAACGGCGCACGGCCTTCCTGACCAGCACTTCCGGTCACATGAACAAGTGCAAAATCCGATCAATTCATGGATCTCGTCAAAAGCCGCCCAGTACTTCCGCCGCGGGATTCGTATTCTGCCCGAAATATGCGAGAAAGTAGTGGCCAGCGATGGCTAGTACTTTCAATCGTAATTCTTTTGTAAAAAAATTCTCGAACTTGGAGAAAAAACGGCGGAAGCAAAGTTGTAGATCTACTAAAAGCTGTCATAATCTACTCTTTAAGAGATGTAATCTTATATTCAGTGTTTAATACAATAATTCGAGTATTGAAACTGGCAACTGTGTATGCGAGGTCTGTTCAAAAAATTCCGGAACATTCGTAACTTCGTGTCAATAGTGTGTTGGAACGAAATGCGATTGACGTCGCTCGACGTCCACCGACGACGCTCATGTCAGGAACGTCAACGAAATGGTGCGTGACTGACTATCCGAGAGATTTCAGAAGAATGTAACACTTCGATTGTATTATGTCATGAAATTCTGACACGGAATTTTGGAATGCATCGTACTGCCGCCAAGTTCGTCCCACGGCTCATAAGTCAAGACGAGAAAGACCCTCGCCTCCCAATCAGTGAAGAGCAAATGAGAACGAGATGTTCCTTAAGAGAATCGTAACTGGTGTTGAGACGTGGGTCTGCGGTTGCAATGTTGAGATCAAGGGGGCCGCGAAACGTTCTCCAAAAAAAAAAAAAAAAAAAAAAAAGCTTGTCAGGTAAGGTCAAATGTCAAACCCATGCAAATAGTTTTCTTTGACTGTGAAAGATTGGGTCATCATGAATTCGTGCCACAGGGACAAACTATTAATCGACGGTACTATCTGGACGTGTTGCGACGGCTGCAAGAAAATGTGTGACATGTGGTGACATAGCTGATGGCTCTTGCATCACGGTAACGCACCCGTACATTCACCCCTGCTGATGCGTCAGTATTGCACAAAAAACGAAATCACTCCGCTGCCTCATCCTCCGTTTTCTCCAGACCTGGCTCCTGCTGACTTTCTTTTTATTTCCAAAGTTGAAAACCCCGTTGAAAGGACGAAGATTTGCAACGATAGAGGAGATAAAATAAATTTCGCAGACGGCTCTCCGTGCGATCCAGCAAGTAGCGTACCAAGACTGCTTCCAGAAGTGGAAACGGCGTTGGGAGCGGTTTATCAATTGTGGAGGAGAGTATTTCCAAGAAGAACTTGCATAATAAGCAAAAGATAAGCCTAGAAAAATTTTGTGGGTAAAGGTCTGGAATTTTTTGAACAGACTTTGTAAACTGCCTGACGATAATAGCGGAGCAACCAGAGTGGAAGGCGGGAACTGCCTGAAACTTGAGGGACTGAGACGGTATGTGATGTTATTTCAGTGGTTACAAACTCGAATAAAATTTAC